>NC_057805.1:362456193-362479968 GCF_018294505.1 Triticum aestivum
TTCAGTTCGATCGACCCATTCGGTCCCGGGGTCCTCCTGCCACATGTGTGGCCGTGTGGGCATTATCAGCTTCCGGCACCATGGAGCCCAAGCACCAAAACGCTGCACTCCAGAAAAATACACGTCCCTATTCTGCTCTCTTTCAACCTATATTCCATTTCGTTTCCAAAACAGCCATCTTCCCACATCAGTACCAGAGAACCAAGAAAGAGGCAACACAGCGCACGTGGGAGCCAGATCCTATACATTGCTACCGCCTGCACTCCTTCGTATGTATACGTGTCCGTGTGTCTGTCGCATAAGTCATATAGCCATCTGGACACACTGAAGACGATATTGCCCAGCACCAGCAGGGAAGTAGAGTGTACGTGACCAAGTACTGCTGGTTTGGGAACAAAAAGTTTCCGTGTCCCTCCGTGCTGGTTATTCACCTTTGCCATCCCCTTATTATCTCTCACTACCAATATCAACATCCTACTCTCCGCCCTGTAGGCCGTGGTGATGTAGTGGCGAGAAGAATACATAGAGTTACGGCGTGGTGAGCTCTCCTCGGCTGCAATACCGTATCCGCACCTCCAGCACCGTGCCCCACCTCGTCCTCGTTGTTTTGCAGCAATGCCGCCGTGGCGCCTGAAACACATTACAAAACGACCTGTAAACCAACACGGAGATGCGTATGTACCTACTAAAAGCCATCAAAACAATGAGCTAGATAGGATTTCTTACCCGTTTCCACTCGTTCTGGTTCATCTTGGGAGCGAACACCTTGACGGTGTGAACCGTGGACGCGGCGCGGAAGCTGGCCTGGTCGCACTCTTTCTCCGACTTGGCGGCGTGCCTCGAGTACTCGCTCACTGTGCCCCGGCTGGTCTCGTTCCGGACCCGGCTGAGGAAGAACATGGCCGGCCGGTAGCACGGGGTGTCGGTGCTCATCAGGGGCCGGGTGTTGAACACGAAGGGCCCGTTGGCCCAGCTCCGCCAGGTCTTGAACGTCTGCAGCGGCACCTCCAGCTCGTGCGGCGCCACGGCCCACGGGTAGAGCTGCACCGTGTAGCCCCACGCGATGGAGACGGACCAGGTGTAGCCCGGGCCGTGCTGGTAGCCGAAGGCCTGCTGCAGCAGGCGGGCCGAGTCGAACCGGGCCGCCCTCACCAGCGGCCGGACCGCGGCCAGCGGGGTGTGGCCGACGGGGCTGATGGGCTCGATGTGGTCCAGGTGGTGGAGCGAGACCAGCGGCGCCACCGGGTGGGCCGCCAGCATGCCGTACGCGTCGCCCCGGATGTCCACCTGCGTCCATCCACCACAAAAGCGTCGCGTTAAACAATCATATCTTGTTGAGTGCTCATACAGTATTTTCTTTAATCATGAGATGAGTATTGAAAATTTGAAACGGGCGCCGATAGATTCCCGTGGGCATGGCCAGGTGGTGCTCCACGGAGAGGCGGTGAAAAAGGTGGGAGACAAAAGGCGAGCCGGACTGCGACACGCGACAAAAGCAGGATCGACTGGTAGATCTGGGAGCGCACATGTGTCAGCGACCGCACAGGGTTCACCGGTTCAGAAAGTGAAAAACTGAAGGTACTCGCTCGCAGCGAGAGAAGTTTAATCGTCCGTGCCGACCCCATGTCACGTCAGAAACAGCCAGCTCCACCACAAGTTTGCTCAGCGGATCAGAGGCCGTTGTTGGCGCTGCGCAACTACTGTCGACTACTTCCTCCGTTCGGAATTACTTGTCTTGAAAATGAACGTATCTAAAACTAAAATACATAT
The DNA here is from genome assembly GCF_018294505.1 of Triticum aestivum. Lineage (NCBI taxonomy): Eukaryota > Viridiplantae > Streptophyta > Magnoliopsida > Poales > Poaceae > Triticum > Triticum aestivum. Next base: position 362,457,964 of record NC_057805.1, read on the forward strand.
AGATACATCCATTTCTATAATAAGTAATTCCGAACGGAGGGGTAGTACATTCGTGACACTGCCACCGAAACCAAGCAAGCGCCTGGCTGGGAGGGTCGTGCCGCATCGGCGGGGTGCGCGCCAGGGATTCGGAAGGCGACAGCCTTGGGCCACCACCCTGCCGCGGGCGCGCGCGTCAACGACTTTGGGGCCAGAAACGGTGGTGGTGCGGCAAAGCTTTCGCTCGGCGCCGTTAACCGTGCGCTTGCCACCACCGCCGCTGTGGCGTGCCTGCAACCCAAAACCCGCGGCGGCCACGGCGAGAACGAGGGTCCCCTCCGCCTCCGGCCTCCGATAATTTCGGCAGCGGAGCCCAAAGCCATCCACGTACCCTGGGAGGACACCACCACATGCGCGGCAGCACGGGCGGCAAGACATGTTTGGCCCCAGCTCAACCAACAAACAGGTGGCGGCATCAACTTTTCGTCCCCCTCTACTCATCGTTTGCATCTTTCGGCCACATTTTTTACAGCGCCCGCCCGCCGTGTGGCACATGCAAGGGGGTATGAAAAGGGAGGCGGTGCAGTGTGGTGCCCGGCAAAGGAAAAGCGACGGGGGCTGTCGTTTTTGTTGGGGTGGTGGTTCGCTAGCTCAAGTCCTCCTCAAGTCGCCTGTGAACACTTGTCCTGCTAAGATGCCCACGCCACATGGGGTAGGCCTGAGCGCTGTCGCTCGAGGTCCAGGTCCATGGACCAGCTCCTGCTCGGCCCCCGCGCCTCCACGCTGGATTTGTACCTTCGAATTGTCCGTGGCTTCCGCGACGGCCACACAGTCGCCACTCGGGTTCCATTGATTTCTAGGTAGAAAAGGTCCGTCGGGCAAGTGTTCGTCTTTGCGGCAGCTGGTGGGTGCTTTTGTGCTTGCCCTTGATTAAACGGAAAGATTCTACCAAAAGATAGGAGATCTTCTGCTGCCATGTTTCGTTTTGGCATAGGCGAAGGGGCGGTGAAAAGTTGGTCAAAAAGGTTTGATCCCAGCGGCCTATGCAGAGAAACCTAGTGCAAAAGGCAACCTATACTGAGCTGAAATTTGGAATAGGCGGCCCAAGTTGCAGAATCGGCGGTTTTTGTTGCCAAGCTGTTTTGAGAAACATTTTTGGATTGCTTATATATATAGGAACAAAAGGAAATTCGGGTTTTGGAGACGTTTTTTTTTCCCAAAACGTAATTTAAAAAGGGTTTTGATTCAAACATAGCAACGAGCATGACGATTATTTTATTTTAGTAGTAAAAAAGTAACGAGCTTTGGCAGCGTGCGTGGGGATGCTCACCTGGTGGAACCCGGGCTCGCGGGTGAGCGGGACGCCGAGCTCGCTGAGGCAGGCCTGCACGCGCTGATCGCTGCCGTAGAACTGCGAGTAGCGGTCCAGGCAGCCGTCGATGGCCTTGGCGAGCTCCGCGGCGGCCGGGTAGCTCACCGCGAACCCGCCCCCGCCGAACGCCATGCCGTACGAGTGCATCACGTTCTGCTCCACGCTCTCCGACGGCGCCCCCACGTAGTACATCTCCTCGTGGTCGTACTTGCGCAGCACGGCCACCAGGTTGTCCGGGAAGAACACCGTGTCGTCGTCGCCCATCACGAACCACCGCGGCGCCTCGTCCGCGCCGGTGCCGTTCGCCAGCTCCGTCGAGACGGCCAGGAACGAGTCCGCGACGATCCTCGCCATCCGCGAGGCCGACGCCCGGTTCCCGAACCGTGACGCGTCCGCCGAGATGCGGTACGGCGGGCACGTCGCCGCCGGCCACGCGCCCGCGGGCTGCTCGTCCAGCCAGACGTGGCCGCGCATCGCCTCGGGCCGCCACCAGAGCTCCGCGTAGCCGCGGCGCTGGTCCCACGTGCGCGCCGACGCGCCGATGCCGAACACGATGTGCGACAGCGTGGTGGGAGCGCGGCCGCCGCCGCCGGCGGCGGCGGGCCCGTCAGCCGCGGCGTCCTCGTCGGCCGGGAACTCGCCCAGGGAGCCCCCGCAACCCTGGCAGCTCCACCAGCGGTACACCCCGCCGGCGCCGTCGTCCGGGAAGAAGGCGACGTATGCGAGGAAGGCCAGCGTGGCCGCGATCAGCATGGACAGCGACGCCGCCACGCACCGGCGGCGCTGGTCGCCGCCGATCCCGCCGCCCTCCACGGCCTTCCATTTGGGGGGCTGCATCTGTCGATCTTGCCAAGATCACCGCCTTTCCCGGACGACGGTTTCGCTGGGGGGATCTGGCGGCGCGGGGGAACGGCGAGGCTGGAGGCCGTATCCCAAAGGGAAATCAAACAATTATGGGAGAGATGGCTCGTGGGAGGGCGCCAGGGAGGCGCACCTTTTGCGAGCCCCTCTCCTCGCTCTCGGAGACGCAGGAATAATTTATCGGAGATGTGGTAGCAAGAGGAATTTGTGTGCGCCCGCGCTTGGTACGGGACAAGTATGCGCCTGGTGCCTACGCTATCTTCTTCGTATCATATCATGGGCGTATTTGCATTTGCTTCTTTCTATTCGATCGACCTTCTCCCGCCGGGCGCTCTCGCCTTGAGAAGAGAAGAAGGGGATTCCGAAGTGTGTCGTAGGTACGAGTCGGCGTGGTGCGATTCCGACGCCTCCTTGGCGTCCTTTTTGTCCTTGGCGGATGTCGACGAGCTCTGCGGGTTTGGAAAGGGCCAAGGACACCGCGGGCTCGCACGTCGGTATTAGGCTGGTACGTGGCGTGAGACTGATATTGTTTTCCATATCTACCTTCTTTGCCATGTTACCAAATCATCCGATAAAACCTCGCCGCGTGAACCATCATCCGCTCAAAGCAGCGCGAGTCGACCACCATGGGCGGGTCGTGCGCGCTACGATTTGGGCTTGGGGCATCTGCTGTGTTCTCGGCAGCATCAAAATCGGTCGGTGTGACTCGTGAGTACCGTACGTCGTGGCAGAGCAGTTTGGTGGCGGCTTCCTTCGGCGCCGGGCAATGATAGCGGCGGGACGCCTGGAGCCATCGGCAAAGTTTTCGGGGTGCATGTGCTGGCCCGTTCAAACTTTCCACACCAGGGTGACCTCTGCATCCCTGCCATTGCCATCCCATGACAACAAGGATGACTTCAACCGCTGGAAGCGGGAGGCCGCTCCAAAGTTTAAAGCTCACAATATTTGCCTCGACAGCGGAGAAGAAACTGTGCGAATGTTCGGTTGAACAAACTCCGATTTTTATTTAGAGAGAGAGAGAGAGAGCAAAGTCCCATGTGTACAGGGCATATTGCAGTTGAACATCGTGGACGAGAGAGGTACACGCAACATGGACACGCGAGCACAGGCCGTTCAAAAAGATGGTACTACGATACCGATGGGGATATTGAGAAATAAAACATGTGATCAATTGTAGGAGGGATGCCTTCCAGAAGATGTCTGTTGGGGGAAGAGGTGTCTCCCTAACACACCCCTTCATCATGTATATAAGTGGGTCTCGCACATTGCAATGCAACTAGAGGATCATTTGTGTCTCTTCTTTGTCTCCTTTACTTTGATACTACAAGGATGACAATGCTGTCTCCATTTCTAATGTTCAAATTGATGATTACTTCCTCTCTCTGCTACTGTTGACATCAAGAATTCCGGTGTTGATAAATCTTTCAAGTTGACCACGGTGTATGGTCCAACAAGAGGTATTCATAAAGATGCCTTTTTCCTGGAGCTCGCCTCTCAGAAACCGCCGTCCGGCATCAAATGGCTTGTAAATGGTGATTTTAACCAAATCTACCGCGCCAGAGATAAGAACCGAGTCAATGTCGATCATAGCCGACCTGTGCGCTTTCGCAATGCCTTGAACACCTGTGAGCTTAAGGAGATCCATATGCAAAATAGGAAGTTCACCTAGAGCAATGAACAACACAATCCGACAATGTGCAAGCTTGACAGTTTTTTCTGCAATGAAGATTGGGACTTGGCATTTGGCACACACATTCTACATGCCCTCTCCTCTTCACTCTCAGACCACTGTCCTCTCTTGCTGGCTAATGATGCTGGACCCAAAAAACGCAAATCATTCCGCTTCGAAAATTACTGGATTAGGATGTCGGGATTCCAAAAAGTTGTTAGTGATGCTTGGACGAAGAATTCACCCCACGTTGAGCCGTTCCAGATGCTATTCCATAAGCTAAAAAGAGCAAGCCAAAGACTTCGCACTTGGAGCAAGACCCTGTTTGCAAATTCCAAGGTCCAACTTCACATGGCACTTGAGGTCATTCTCCACCTTGACATGGCTCAAGAGCAGAGAGAGCTAAGTCCGGAGGAGAGGGACCTCCGTAAAAGGCTGAAAAGGAAGATCATTGGGTTGGCGGTGCTTGAAAAGACTAGAAAGCGTCAAAACTTGAGAATTACAAACCTCAAGGAAGGAGATGCCAACACCCGCTATTTCCACCTCCGCGTCAATCATCGTAGGAGAAAGAACTTCATCCATCACCTCAAGCACAATCATGGATGGGTCACAGCGCACGATGATTAAGAAAATATTATCCATAATCACTTCAAGAATATCGCCAAAAAAGCCCCTCACGTTCGATCGATATCAACTGGGCAATCCTCCCCACACCCACATGTGATTTACATGATTTGGATGAACCCTTTACCGAGGAGGAGGCGAAGATGGCGGTTTACGCGATGCCGGGTGATAAGGCACCGGGGCCGAACGGATTCACGGGTGCTTTTTTCAAGGCATGTTGGGACACGGTCAAAGTGGATATCATGACTGCCATCAACCACTTTTCAGATTTGCACTCAATGCACTTTCATTGGTTGAACTCCGCTGATGTCGCCCTAATCCCGAAGAAAGATGGCGCCGAGGACATCTCCGACTTTCGCCCCATCAGTCTCATCCATGCCATTGCTAAGCTAATCGCAAAGATGATGTCCAACTGGCTTGCTCCCCACATGAATGATCTTGTTTCGCAAGCCCAAAGTGCATTCATCAAAAAGAGATGTATGCATGACAATTTCACATATGTGCGCAACCTTGCAAGACGCTTTCACCGCAACAAGACTCCGGCACTTCTCTTCAAACTCGACATCAAGAAAGCTTTTGACTCGGTGCGATGGGATTTCCTTCTGGACCTTCTAAATCATCTTGGATTCCCACCTCGGTTTCGCGGCTGGGTTTCAACCCTTCTGTCCACGGCTTCCTCCCGTGTCCTACTTAATGGTGTGCCTGGCAACCCCTTCAAGCTTGGTCGTGGCCTCCGGCAGGGAGACCCTCTCTCCTCACTTCTCTTCGTGCTGGCCATAGATCCGCTGCATCACATTCTCGAGAAGGCCACCATGCAAGGGACACCTCCACCCTATTGGGCATCAGACTTTGGCCATCCGGGCCTCCTTGTATGCGGATGACGTTGCTGTTTTTCTGGCACCAATCAAAACAGACGTCAAATTTTTCTCTGACACTCTTTCACGCTTTGGGGAGATCTCTGGGTTGATCATGAACTGCAGCAAAAGCTTGGTGGCCCCTATAAAGTGTAATAACTTGGACCTGACGGACATCCTTCACTCCTTCCCGGCGCAGCGTTCCACCTTCCCGATGAAGTACCTCGGATTACCTTTGTCGGTAAAGCATCTCAAGAGAATTCACTTCCAACCCCTTGAGGACAAGATTGCGGCTCAGCTAACACCATGGATGGGGAAGCACGTTGCTTCACCGGGCAGGACGGTCCTAGTCAAGTCGGTCATTACAGCAATCGCCATTTACTACATGACGGCTCTAAACCTTCCGGTTGAAGTTATAAAGAAGATTGATGCACTCCAGCGGGCTTTTCTTTGGGCTGGATGTGACAAGGTCACGGGTGGAAAATGTAAGATAAACTGGGAGCAGGTGTGTAGGCCCAAGCTGCTTGGTGGGATAGGTGTTCTAAATCTTGCAAAATTTGCTTCTGTGCTGCGCCTGCGATGGTTGTGGTTCGAATGGATAGACCGGGCCAGGCCTTGGGTAGGCTTGGGAACCCCATGTGACACGAACGACCGAAACATTTTGCTGCGGCAACCAAGGTAGTGGTGGATAATGGACTCCGGGCATCCTTCTGGGAGTCGGCTTGGCTTGATGGCTTGAGGCCGAAAGACGTGGCCCCCAAAATTTACGACATTGCCAAAAGGAAGAAGTGCTCTGTCCAAAAGGCTTTGCAGAATAGTTTCTGGATCTCACAACTCGACATTTCTTCGGGTATCTCACCTGTGCACATATCCCAGTTTGCTGCCCTATGGGAAAGGCTTTCCCACATTCATCTCAACCCTGATGTGAAGGATTCTATCTCATGGAAGTTTTCTAAAGATGGTCAATACTCTGTGGCCACGGCTTACAGTGCTCAATTCCTAGGCCTGATGGACACGGACATGAATCAAATTGTTTGGAAGAATTGTGCACCCCCCAAATGCAAATTCTTCACTTGGTTGGTAATCAACAACAGGATTTGGATGGCTGATAGACTGCAACGTCGTGGATGGCCCAACTGCCACTTATGCCCTCTTTGCAAACAAGTGCAGGAATCGGCAGCCCCATCTACTTTTCCAATGCAGGTACACCGTCAGGATCTGGGGCATGCTCAAGAGTTGGCTTGGGCTACCTGATGTCCAACCAACAGATTGGGTGGCAATGGAGTCAGTTGAGGTTTGGTGGAGGCATAATGCTACACACATGACCCAATCGCGTCGTCCACTTATCTCTTTGATGCTGTTGGTCTCTTGGGAAATTTAGAAGGAACGAAACGCCCGGGTTTTTCGTATCACCGCGGTTCCGTTGGGAGTGTTGGTCGCCAAGATAAAGGAGCAATGTTCACTTTGGAGCCTGGCGGGCGCAAATCATTTGTGTAGTATAATGCCGCGAGAGTAGCGTCTTCTAATTTGGCCTTGGGCCACGAACTCTAAACTCTCATCTTAACCAATGAAAATGGCAAATCTTTTGCCTAGTTTCAAAAAAAATGTTATCAGCACTTGCTCTCCGTTGAGACCAAAAGGCCATCCGAGGCGGGAGACTATCGGCAGCGCTTGCCTACAGGATTCAGTCGCTATGGATGGATACAGACAGATCCATTGCTTCTTGCCGGTCTTGATGCTCCATCCCTTGACGCAGACGTACTTGCATCGGCGACGATGGCTGGCGCACGACATGGCTGCTTGGTGCGGCCCGCTACCGGCGCGAAGGGGCGCCAAGCCTGTGCGGCGGATCTCGACCTCAGCGCTGCTCCTTCCAGCGTGATTGCGTGAACCTTCGAAATCGATCGCTGATGCACTCCATTAGGACGTCCACGGCAAAGACGTCCATGCATCGGCATGCATGCATGCATGCATCGCTACAGGGAAATCGATCAGGGAGACGTTAATTTATTTGTCTTCTTGTGATTAAGATCAACAATCTAACGATTGTGTTCTCACTACGTGAATCTCTTCATTGAATCGGATAGACACAGGAAGAATAGATCAATCGTGTGAAGAGAAACAGGGCAGGCGCGCAGCGGCGTGGCCAAAGGCACAACATGGCTGAGGCCGACGACGTGCTCCATGGTTGCCTGCTCGAAGTGTACATTGGTGACGACTGGATCACAAGGCCTCACCGCCAGCGTCGAACTTGCCAGAGACCGCGAATCCCAGCATGAAGGCATCCATGGCCCAGGGCGTCATACCGACGGAGGCGGTGCCTAGTGCGGATGCAGCCCTCGGCTGTGGTGCGGCTTCGTCCGGCAGGGCCGAACCCATCCTGGACGACAACAGCGGTTATTTCTCTCAGAAGGGGAATTGGTAACCGCACAAGGTGAGAAAGAGAAATTCTACCTTTTTGGTGATTCTGCAAATCAGTCACTGATTCTTTGCAAATCATGGACAAGTCCGAGCATTTTTTTTTTTGGATCAGCCCTTAGGCTTATCTGAACTTACTACTAAGCCCTCTGAATTACAAATGAGCCATCAGGCTCATGGGACTTTGTAGTTTAGCCCTGAGGCTTGCTACTTTCAGCACTGTAACCATAAGGTTAGTGTTATTTGCATTTTATGCCATAGGCTTCAGAGCAAAGATACATGATAGACCATCAGGTCTTGCTGAAATTCATAATAATTCATTATGCATCATAAAATGATCGTTTGAGGCTTCCCACGTCCTCATATATGTTGCACAAGCACTTATGTATTTATTGTATTACATGAGTAATACTGTTGCAAAGCAATATGTTGATTCCATTATTCGCATAGACTATGGAATTTGCTTGCAAGTTTGGAAACATGAGGTAGTGAAGTGTATGACACTGCCCGACTATGTCAAATTTAAATTTGTCACAAGGAATTGACAAATGGTACCTACTGCTTAATTGCAGATTATCCAATGTTATTGTGTAGTCTATATTATGTCATTCCCCGAGCCACTACTGCGTATATATTTTCTCGGCATAGATTTTTTTTATTCGCGCAGCATCGTAACGGCAGACTCACAGCTACAACCGCTCGACCTCGAGCACTATTACAAATCCTTGAGCACATTTTGCTCCTAACTAACCACACCCGAGGACTCCACAGTCTCAGAAATAGAGATTTGGGAGTGATCAATCGGGCACGAGCTGCCCCAGCACACCGACAGCAGTTAGCCCTCGAGGCCGCACCTAATCCACGTGATCGCCGCCGCCGCGAAGAGCTAACACTCGAGCGGCAGCATCTCGACGACCATCCAGGATCATCGCGCACAGGAGCACGGAGAACCCCAGCAGCACCGCCAATCCTCCACACACCAGGACCACATACCAGTCCGGCATCGCCTCCGCCATTAGAACCTCGGCTCGAGCTCCTGCTAGCAGCAATGGAGGAGAAGGAAGGAGAAGTGGAAGCGAGGCCAGGTGTGAGGAAGAAGAGAGGAGCACCGCGATCGTTTTATAGCTCGAGATCGGTGTACGGTGGGCGAGGTCCACCAACGCCACTCGTCGCTCGACCGCCGGTGTTCGGAGGCGAGTTCGCGAGCAGTGCCGACAGCGCACTGGCCCGCGAGGTGAGTGCACGCTGCACCGGCAGCTAGCACGCCGCGCACTACCACGGTACGCCCTCGATGCCCTACGAGCTAGGCATCACCGGTGGAGGAAGCGCGGGAGAGCGCGCGAGAGAGAAGAGAGAGCCAGAGGTAGGAGAAGAGGCCGACAGTGGGCCCCGGGTCCACCAGTCAGCCAGTGAGAGCACTGTGCTCTCGGGTACGACCAACGTATTTTAGTAATTTAGAATTTATTCTAAATTAATGTATCTGCGTAGAAATATCTCGTTTTCCCTAACCGTGAATTTTTCCGCACCGCGCCAGTGTATTACACTGTGGTTTTACACCACTTATTGCCTTCTCACCGTAGCCGTTTTGCTTTTGTGCAATTGAAGGATTTCTTTGATAAAAACAGTTTTTGTTCAAAACAGCTTTTAACATATCTCGAGGACGAGATTTTTTCTTAAGGGGGGTAGTGTTGTGACACCCCAAAATTTTGACCTTGTTTTATTTATTAAAATGTTGCCAGGAAATAAAACTTTTCCATCTTTGTCAAGATTTACCCTTGTGATTTTGGATTTTTGCCTCAAGTGGAAAACCTTCAAAGAGTATGGTTGGACTTGAATACTCTCTATAATAAAACAATTCTTTATCAATGGATTTAAATTTGCAAGATTTGTTTTCTCAGAGCTTTATTATTTTAAAATGATTTCTTTGAATTTGGAGCCTGTTTTGCACTACGGCCATTTGACAAATGCATTTAAAATTTCCACCAAAATTTGGGGATGTCATGTGATGTTTCCACATCACTTTTATACAAAAATGCCTTTTGGCCATTGGAGATTTTGGGCTCTACACCAACTTTTCCAATCTGGTCCAGTAGGCACTTTTGCACTACAAGCCATTTAAATATTTCTTCAAAAATTCTTCCAAGTGTTTGGAGATGTCAGTGGATGCATACAATTCAACTCTATGCAAAAACCCAGTGATGTTCTTTGAAAAATTTGAGTGAATCACCCTCTTTTGCATTCTGGTCCAATTTGGTGATTTGTACTGCAACCTTATTTTATTTTGCTCTAGTGACCCTGAGCTTTTTCATACTTGTAGCCCTCCCTTCAAAACCCTTAAGTCCAGAAGAGTGGACTCATTGGAGGTTTTGAAGTGCATGCAATGAACCCTCTTTCTTTCTGCCCAAAACTGGAGTTTTGCAAAACTTGCACTAACAAGTTTCTGGTTTTGCCCATATGATCTTGCCTTCATCATCCACACCTAAAGAGACCCTGAGCTGGAGATTTTGGCCACTCCAAGAGTTGCCTAAGTGCATTTGGCATTCGGTCGAGCACTTGGTGTGCACAGTCAGCTTGGGGCATGTTTTCTAGTTTGCACTATGAACTTGCTCCAATGACCCAGCAACCTTGTCCGCTGAACTCCTAACTATCTCTATCCTAGTCCTGTTAATTGCCAGTCCCACCCTCGCGCTCTAGACCGCCCTGGCATTTCGTCGAGCAGGTTCCGTGCGTGCTCTGGGCGTGCCCAGAGCGCACGTTTTGCACGCGCGCACTGAACCGCCGCGCCACACTGCCGCACTCGACGCGACCCGTCCCTGGCCCCTGCTCCACCGCTGAACCGCGCACTAGCTCGCCCCCTCTCCACGCCATCCCTGGCGCCCTGCAGCGCCGCTGGCAGAGCCCTTGGCGGCACGCCGGCGTCGGCAGCAAGCTCTGCCATGTTCGGCACCGCCCAAACCACACCAGCGCGCCAGCTGCTCCCGTGAACAGCCCGGTCTTATCCCGAAGCTCGTCGGCACGCGCTCGTCGCCGCCACGTCGCCCTGCGGCTACAGCACGGCTGTCGCCGGCGATCTTATCTTCAGCCGCCGCGGTCCAACCTCGAGCGCCTATTTAAGGGACCCCCGAGCTCGTTCAAGACCTCAGGCGACCTCCAACCTTCCCTCTTGAGCTCCCCAAGCAGTGGATCGACCCGTAGTGGCCATCTTCCTCAACTCCGGCCGGTTCGGCCGCCGCCAAGCTCCGGTGAAATACATCGCAGCCAGCCACTGTCTCACCCAACCGACTCCACCAGTAGCTTCCCCTTGTCCTTGCGGAGCTGCCCAACCATCCAACCTCGATCGGAGACCACCGGAGCCCATAAACCACTTCACCACCGTAGCCCCCTCCACCGCGGAGCTCGCCGCCGGCGATTCCTTCCACCCCCGACGACCCAGCTACCACCAAGGGGACCGCCTCGGTCTGGCCAGTCCATCCTTGCCCTCAGATGCCCTCGAGGAGCCGCCGTTCATCGCCGGCGATCGCCGGAGTCCCGCTCCCGTCGGGCAGAGAGAAAGGAGGGAGGGAGGAACGGTCAAACCTGACCAGTGGGCCCCCTGGACCCACTGTCAGTGACCCGCGCGGCTGTTCTCTCTGTTTAAGTGAAAGCGCAGAGTCCCGAGTACGTCTTCTCTGCTTCGAAAGCGTATTCTCCTCGAAGCGTTTTCCTTTTTTCTGGTTTTATTAAAAACAGAGTTTGACCAGACTTTGACCAGCTATAACTTTTAAAATAAAACTCCAAATGAGTTGATTCTTTTTCCTACCTCTCCCAAATTTCATCTAGTTTATTTTAAGATTTATTTCAAAAATATTTGAGACAACTTTTTATACTGTGTTTGAAATATTTGTTATTTGGATATTTCTCAAAAATAGGATTTTGGAGAAAAGGGAGAGCTTTCAAAAAGTGCATCCTTTGCATACTCTTGAAGGCAAGCATTTCTGAACTCTGGCATAATATTTTGTTGTGGTGTTCTGATGCGATTACAACACCATTTGGCTTGGAGTATGCGTTATCTCTGTGTAACGATAAAGTCTCGTACATGAGTACACTTTGGAGTTGTTTTGTGGTCAGCAATGGATACGCTAGTGATGTGGATCATCCTCGTGAGCTCCTCATGCATACCGGAAGGAAGCCGGGAAAGTCGTGGTCTTGGGTAGACACGAGCTTGTCCCTAGTTCCTCGTTGAGACGAGTATGTCCGGTATGGCATGGTGAGGCTTGATGAATGGTGATTTATTCCATTAATGGTAATATTGTTGGAGGATACTTGTACTACCTGAGTCGGTCGTAAGTCGAGTCTTGGTCAGTAGTTTCCCTATTTGTTGGTACCACCACTTGTCCCTGTCGCAGACGGGGTACGGTTCAGTAAGTTGTCAACTCCTTACCAAAGCACCCACCGTACAGAGAGGCCATAGTGGAAGATACCGGAGGCCTCCGGTAGGCATGCCACTTGGTCCGGGGGCATGGGTGTTTCCGGTTGGGACCGAGAGGGGGGCACCCCTTAGAGCGCGCGAATAGAAATTTGATCCCATGCTACGTCGAGGTTGTAGCCTCCCCACTTAGAGTTTTGCTTGGCAGGTGTCGTGGGTGATTCCAGACATCGGTGAGTTAAGCTGGTGTGTGCAGGTCAGGCGTGTTTTCAATTAAAAGGCCGTAGGCGGAATTAGTCCCGATGGACTAAATAAATCCGTTACTTGTGGGAAAGTAGTACTCCCTCTGCAGAGGATATATCCTGTTGGATAGCCATGTTCTTGAGTAAGGACCACAGTCTGAGTTGAATCTAGTAACGGTATTCGGATGGAGAGCGATTTAACTAGAGCTCAGTGACGGTTTTCGGATGGAGACACGGCTAACTGGATCATAGTAACGGTATTCGGATGGAGAACGAATTAGCTAGAACCCAGTGACGGTCTTCGGATGGAGAAACGGCTAGACTAGATTTGTGTTTATGTCCTGTGACATCCGAGGATCATGTTTTAAGTTTGTTATTATTATGGACTAACCTTTTACATTATGTATTTTATTGAGTATCCCTGGGATGGTTCTACCTCCTGGATATTCACTGTGATTATCCGTTTATAAGCCCTTTATGTGGTGTCGCTCAGACGCCCGACTGTGGCATGCTTGTTATTTCTTTTATCTATAAGCCCTTTATGTGGTGTCGCTCAGACGCCCGACTGCGGCATGCTTGTTATTTCTCTTATCTATAAGCCCTTTATGTGGTGTCGCTCAGACGCCCGACTGTGGCATGCTTGTTATTTCTTTTATCTATAAGCCCTTTATGTGGTGTCGCCCCGACGCCCGACTGCGGCATTATTATTCTTGCAGTTTCCACTCGAGGAGTCATTCAGACCATCGTTTGGCACCCAGTATTTTATTTTTGGTTATTTTTAACCACATGTGTGCGTCATGGTTTTTCGTATTATTTCGTGACAGACGTTGTGATCATAAAATAATTCCGGAGCATGTTTGATATATTATACCCGTGTTCTTAATGTTTGCGAGTACATTCAAACGTACTCACTGGCTTGTCCCTGGCTATTGTCTTGGCCAGATTTTCGCGCATGGAGATAAGCATCGCGGTGACAGCCTCGGAACCTACGCTTTGACGATAGCAGCCTCGCGAAGATAGGAGTTATCCTGGTCAGCTGTTCTTGTGGGAAATGGAGTCCCATAGACGCAGATGTATACAACCGCTTCCGCCCTCAACCATTAGAAACCAAGTGTTGTACTCCTAGGCCTCAATGGTCTCGTACTACATATTTTTGGTACCCTACTTGGAATTCTTGTATCAAGTTGGTGCCTCATCAGCTAACAGTAATCCCGGGGCTGGTGAGCACAAAGGCCGATTTTTCTGGGAAATTATATCCCGAAAATCCGGTCGTGACAGCAGCATCATTCCAGATAAAGCCATCTGTTTTCTTCATCATCTGGTACAGTGGCACGGCCTTTTCACCCAAGCGGCTTATAAACCGGCTCAAAGCAGCGATGCGACCCGCCAGGCGCTGGACGTCGTTTATGCACGCCGGCTTAGCCAGAGAGGTGATTGCTTTGATCTTTTCCGGGTTAGCTTCAATGCCTCTGTGAGAAACCAGAAAACCCAAGAGCTTGCCTGCGGGAACACCAAAAACACATTTGGCCGGGTTAAGCATCATCTTGTAAACCCGGAGATTATCAAAGGTTTCTCTAAGATCATCTACCAAGGTCTCCTTCTCCCTGGATTTAAGCACGATATCATCCACATAAGCATGAACGTTGCGCCCAATCTGGTTATGAAGACAATTCTGCACGCAACGCTGGTAAGTCGCCTGTGCACTCTTGAGCCCAAAAGGCATAGACACATAACAGAAGGCTCCAAAGGGAGTGATGAACGCCGTCTTCTCCTGGTCCTTAACTGCCATTTTAATCTGATGGTACCGAGAATAAGCATCCAAAAAACTTAAGCGCTCACAACCCGCTGTAGCATCAATAATTTGATCAATACGGGGGAGAGCAAAAGGATCAGCCCGACAAGCTTTGTTTAAATCCGTGTAGTCCACACACATCCGCCAGGTGCCGTTCTTCTTGAGTACGAGCACCGGGTTAGCTAACCATTCTGGATGAAAAACTTCAACAATAAACCCAGCCGCCAAGAGCCGGGCTACCTCCTCACCAATGGCTTTCCGCCTCTCCTCATTAAACCGCCGAAGAAATTGCCTGACCGGCCTAAATTTCAGATCAATATTTAGAGTGTGCTCAGCGATTTCTCTAGGTACACCTGGCATGTCAGAAGGTTTCCATGCAAAAATGTCCTTGTTCTCATGGATGAACTCGATGAGCGCGCCTTCCTATTTCGGATCCAGATTGGCACTGATGCTGAACTGCTGAGATGAGTCACCTGGAACAAAGTCAACAAGTTTGGTCTCATCAGCTGACTTAAATTTCATTGCCGGCTCATGCTCCGTGGTTGGCTTTTTCAAAGACGTCATATCTGCCGGGTCAACATTGTCCTTGTAAAACTTCAACTCCTCTGTTGCACAAATAGATTCAGCATAAGCCGCGTCACCATCCTCACACTCCAAGGCTATCTTTCGGCTGCCATGAACCGTAATGGTCCCATTGTGACCCGGCATCTTGAGCTGCAAATACACGTAACACGGCCGTGCCATGAACTTGGCGTAAGCCGGCCGCCCAAATAAAGCATGATACAGACTTCTTATCTTAACCACCTCAAAGGTTAATTTTTCCGCCCTGTAGTTGTACTCATCTCCAAAGGCCACTTCTAGCTCGATCTTACCGACTGGATACGCCGACTTACCCGGCACCACGCCATGGAAAACAGTATTGGACTGGCTGAGGTTTTTATCAGTCAAACCCATACGACAGAAGGTCTCATAATAGAGGATGTTGATGCTGCTGCCTCCGTCCATGAGTACTTTAGTGAATTTATATCCCCCAACCTGAGGAGCCACCACCAAGGCCAGGTGACCCGATTATCAACCCGGGGAGGATGATCTTCCCTACTCCACACAATAGGCTGCTCAGACCATCTTAAATAGCATGGAACCGCCGGCTCAACAGCATGCACAGCCCTTTTATGGAGCTTCTGCTCTCGCTTACACAGACTGGTAGTAAACACATGATACTGCCCGCCATTGAGCTGCTTTGGATTGGTTTGGTATCCCCCTGCTGCTGCTGCTGATGACCCTGGCCGGACTGCTGATTAAAGCCCCCTTGAACATTATGAGAATTGGAATTTGAACCGCCGCCCGGGCCATGAAAGCCGCTGGCGCCTGAGCCGCCGCCCGGGCCACTGTTGCCATGGAAAGCATTGGAATTTTTAAAGGCCTTCATGATTGCGCAGTCCTTCCATAGATGAGTGGCCGGCTTTTCCCTAGAGCCATGCCTTGGACAAGGCTCATTCAACAACTGCTCAAGCGTCGGGCCTGACCCGCCGGCACGGGGAGGTGGTCTCCCCTTACGCCGGTGGTTGTTACCCTGTGAACTGGCGTTGGCCACAAACTCCATACTGCCATCAACCTTACGCTTGTTGCCTCCCTGGTTCGCTGGGTTATGCTGGGGGCCCTTGCCATTGCCATTCCGTTTTCCCTTCCCTGTCCTTTCATCATCCGACGCGGGATCCTTGGTACTATCAGAGTCGGCGTACTTGACCAGAGCCGCCATCAGCGTACCCATATCATTGCAATCGCGCTTGAGCCGCCCGAGCTTCATCTTCAGGGGCGTAAAACGACAATTCTGCTCTAACATTAAGACTGCAGAGCCGGCATCCATCTTATCAGATGAATGTATCTCTTTGACCCGGCGAACCCAATGGGTTGTAGACTCACCCTCTTGCTGCTTACATTTAGTCAAATCCACAATTGACATAGACTGCCTACAGGTATCTTTGAAGTTTTGGATGAACCGGGCTTTTAGTTCAGCCCAAGACCCGATAGAGTTCGGTGGCAGTCCTTTCAACCAAGTGCGGGCAGTCCCATCTAACATCATGGTGAAGTACTTGGCCATTGCCGCTTCGCTGACCTCCAACAACTCCATAGCCATCTCGTAACTCTCGATCCATGCTCCGGGTTGTAAATCAGCCGTGTAATTAGGTACCTTCCTAGGCCCCTTGAAATCCTTGGGCAGACGTTCATTACGGAGAGCCGGCACCAGACAAGGAACACCTCCGGTCCTCGTAGGTATACCCGCGTCGATGGAAGCCGTCGGATAAGCCGGGAGTGGCTGGTAAGCCGTCAACTGAGCCGCCTGCTCCGCCTCTTGCCGTGCTCTGTCTTGGTCTACCGCGTTAAAGGCTCCATTATGAACTGGGCCGTGGCCAGGAGGCAAGTCACGGCATCGGACATTACTTGAGCCGGTCGCTGAGACCATGTGCCTGCTATAACTCGGGCTCCGGCCTGGACGAGGGGTTGAATGAATCCTGTCCCGGCTATAAGAATATGCCTCCTGTTGCGCCAGAGCCGTCTGAAGGAGCTCTCTGACCCGGCGGGTTTCGACCGCCGTTGGAGAGTCGCCATCGATTGGGAGAGCCGCCAGTCGTGCCGCCGCGGCGACCATGTTTTCCAACGGGTTGGCATAATGACCCGGTGGTATTGGCACGTACTGAGGCGGGGTAGTGTTCACCCGGGGAGGCCCCATCACTTGGGGCTGAATTGGCGTTCCAGCTCCGGGCGCCGTGATCTCTGGCGGGTTACTGGGCCCTGCACCAGGCGTGTTGAAGAGGTTCCGAGGATTGTAAACCGGAGGGAGTCGAGATTGAGCCTTTTGATGCCTCCTTCTCATGATCTCATTGGACGCGTTCTGATCCATCGTGAGCCGGAAAGACTGCGCTTGAATCAACTGAGTCTGGGCGTCAAGAGCCGCCCTCTCTGCAGCCATCCTGATCCCTTCCGCTGCCAGATCCTCCTTGGCTTTTGCTAGATCGAGCTTTAACTGTGCCACCTCCGCGTCATGCTGAGCTTGATCCGCCGGGGCGACCGTAGCGGTTAACAGGATCGTCATCTTGTCTGTGAGATCCATCAGCACCTGAGCCGGCGAGGGCACAGGGCTTCCTGCCCCGGTGGTGGGGTTTTGAATAGGTTGTGCACCAGCCATGAAGATTCCAACCCGGCTCGGCGGCTCAAAGGGGTCCAGAATACTGTCGCCATCGGAACAACCCCTGAGCCTGCCATCTTGAAGTTGGTATAACGAATCGGTCTCCTCTGTGGATGACTCGCCGTCAGAGCAAGCGGCCGTCTCATCGCCAAATCCAGATCCTTCAGAGGGTCCTCCATGGACGCATCCCACGAAAGCATGCTTCAAGGCAGGCAGAGCCCGGGCGGGTCGTGCACGCTGAGCCGTCTCGGTGAGATCGGCGCAGTGGTCCGGCTTAGGGCCCGGCTCACCAACCTTGCTAATGAAGACATGGATTCCGCCGAAGGGGACCCGGTACCCGTACTTGATTGAGTCGGCGTCGGGGCCCCAGTTCGCATCGTCGATGTAGAACTTGCCGCGACGACTCTTGGTCATCCGGCCCACAGCGTATCCCTTGAGCCCTTCGAAGCTGCCCTTCAAGAACTCAAATCCACCGTGCGCTAGCCCCACAGTGGGCGCCAACTGTCGTGGAATTGTCACGGATGATGTCCTTGTGCAAGGACTTAGTCGTGGAGCCATCGCAGTTAGGAAGCTTAAAGGGGTTAAGCGGCACAAGGAACACGAGGATTATACTGGTTCGGCCCCTTGCGGTGAAGGTAAAAGCCTACGTCCAGTTGAGGTGGTATTACTTAGGGTTTCGATGACCAGGGAGCTTAATCGCTATGCCTGGCTATCGATCTGTTGTCTCTCCCCCTGAACGGCCGCCGGGTCGTCTCTTTATATAGAGAGGTTGACGCCCAGCGGCTCTCAGAGTCCCGGCCGGCTTATAACAGCATCCGGCCCGGACTCTTAACTACTCTTGCCTTACATTACAAGTCTTGCCACAACGGCGGTTTATCACTACGGGCCTTAAGCCGCCTCCGGGTCTTTAGCCCATTATTGATCCGCCATCCTCAAGCTTGGTACTGGGCTTCACGTGATGATCTTTATGAGTAACCCGGCCCCTCCTGGGCGGGTGATTCTAATGGCTATATCCTCAACAAAGGGTCTTGATCAATTCCATCCGGAAAATCAAGATGGGACCATGGTTTGGTATATTGATAGTGGCTAATATTATCGATCCCACAATGCCATATCAAAGACAGGGTTTGCTGGAAGAGTATTTTGAAGGAAGTTTTCAGAATAGACTCTAAACGAGTCCTTCCAGTGATCATTCTACTTTATTTGAGGCATCACAAAATGTGGATGACTTCATAGAATGATTGGCCACATGTGAAATCATGTGGATATTATCATTATCTACCAAGATAATGTCACTTGTATTGCTTATGTGACACCCAACATTTTATTTTTGGTTTTATCAAAATCTTTGATTTGATTTGAGGAGGGTATTTAAATTTTCTTCTAAAGAACTCTCCCTCTCAAAAATTTCCTTTTTATGACAAGTGTTTGTTTGGTTTCACCCTAGACTTGATGGTTGGTCTTGGAGGTTTTTCATCCCATGTTGGCTCAAGGGTTTTTCATTTGGAAAAATATTTTTTGAAAATCTTTTAAATAATCCTATGGCATTTGGAGTGATCTTTGCCCCTTTCAAAAAAAAAATCTCTCTTGCCATGACCCAAGTGGAAATCCCCTCCCAAAAACCTTTCCCCATCTTTGGATCATGATATACTTCAAATCCAGCAAGTGGAACCTCCCCATAATTTTTCTTCCATTTAATTCTTATCAAAAATATTTTCTGCCCTCTATTCTAGCTCTTGGGGATTTACAAAGGAGCTACCCTTTCTGCTTTGAGTTTTGCCTCCAAACCATTTTCCCTAGCTATTCCTTTGAGCCCTCAACCAGGATCCATAAAGATCCACTGGTCTCCAGTTCAAATATTTCAAATTGTATTTGCTGCAAGTTTGGACCTTATTTGCCAAATTTGATGAAATTCATTTGATTTCTCCTCCTAAAAATCTGAGAAAATTCAGGCAGCCTCTGGGTGCATTGAGAGGTCACCTCACCAAGTCCCAGCTCCAGGAAAATTTTTCTTCATGCCAAATCATTTCGTCGAACACCTGCAGAGCATTGTCACTGTCATGTTCAGAATTCAGATAAACAGTTTCAGTAAACTGCTGTCGTTTTCTTCAGAGACCGATGTCGATCTCGCCAGTACCGCGGTGGCACCTTGCGCCCTGTTCTCTCCTTCTTATCCCTGCGCTGCACGATCTCCTGGAGGCTTGCGGACGTCGGCGACGAGCAGGAGGAGGCGCGCCACCCGTGAGCGACGGCAGCAGCGGCTTTGCGGCCGCCAGAGAGAGGCACAACATGGACGGCGCCGCCCAGCGCCGCCCAAGCCACCCGAGGCCGCCGCGTGGCCATCCACTCACCCGTGCGCGCTGCCATCCTTCGTCGTGAACTGCTAGGCGCGGAGCGCGCTCTCTGCCGCCAGCGTGCCCGTACGGCCGCCCCGTCGAGGATCGGCGCATTACGCCTAGCCCGACCAAGGTTTAGTGGTGGAACGGCACCAGTGATCTTCCCTGATGGTGCCTAGCCCCCTAAACCCCCTGCCCAACCTCTGCCTCGCCGTAATCGCTCGCCGGAGATACCCCGTTCACGGCCACCCCCTCGGATCGCCTATAAATAGAGGCCCCGAGCTCGAACTCGAACCCACACCACCTCTGCACTCCACCAATACCACCCCAAGCCACTGGAAGAGCCCCGAGAGAGCCTTCTTCCCCAACTCCGACCGCCTCGACCCGCCACGAGACCCAGCTCGATTCGCTCCTGTGCGTGCACCCCTACCCCTCAGCTCTTGCCAGTAGCTTTCTAGTGCATCCACTCTGCTGACCCGCACTTCAATTTGGAGTTTGCAGCACCCACCGGAGTTCTCCACCATCGCGCGAACCACCGTCCGCCGGAGAAAGTGTCGCCGTCGACGTGGTGCTCTCCGACGGCCAAGTCCACCACCCACCGACGCGGAAGAACACCCTGAAACTCTTGGTACCCTCCGATCTCCCTGCCTCGCCGTGGTTCAACGCCGGCGACCCCCGCAGCCTTCGGGCACCGGCGAAGTTTTAAACCTGACGTGTGGACCCCCCCCGTCAGCCTGTCTTCTTTCTCCCCCTCGAACCGTTTCCTGTTGGCGCCTTCGGGCAAATGCGCTTTCCCTTTGGGCTGGCGCCTTTTTCTCCGAACCGTTTTCTGTTTTCTCAGTTAAGTCCCTGGTTCTTTTCTGTTTCATCACAGATTAGTCCCTGGACTAAAACCCTTATAACTTTTTAATAAAAGATGATTTTTGATTGATCCTTGTTCTGTCAGGCTTATATTTTTGTCTAGTTTTTTATAGTATTTATTTGGAATATTTTTGGAACAATTTTTATGCACGCAACGATTTTTCACGTTAGTATACGGTTTCGTTATACCGTAGGTTCCGGAAGAGGTGACGGAGCCGCGAACTTCGCCGAGCTAGACTCCGACTTCTCCGAACCAGGCAAGCATGTTTGAACCTTTGATATGATAGGTGTTTTGCATGTTTGCTTGAATGGTTTGTGCATGGCATATGAGCATCGGTGAGTATCTCGTTGCATGTAAGGCAACTATCCGTGTGTTCCGAAGTTACTGTGATCTCTGATGGGAGATGGCCTAGTCATGTGGTGACATGAAAGGCAGTAAGGCGGTATTGTTGTAGCATGCCAGCCTTACGACATCCGATAAACTCCGACGTTAACATGGACTGAGTCACGTTATCGTTCTTCCCCTTCCGTGCTGCCACATGTTTTCTGCAAAGAATACGGTTTAGTAAGTTGTTAACCTCTTTCTGTGTACACACCAAATAGAGAGGTAGGGATGAGGGTTCCATGGCCCTGGATTAAAGCCAGTCATCCGGTCAGGGGGCATGGGTGTTTCCGGTTGGGACCGAGAGGGGGCACCCCTTAGAGCGCGCGTATATAAATTTGATCCCATGCTACGCGAGGTTGTAGCCTCCCCGTCTCAAGGTTTTTCTTGAACGTTGCCGAGGGTGATTCCTGGCATCGGAATGTTGAATGGGTGTGTACTGGTTATATGTGTTTCTCCTAAAACACCGTAAACGGAACTAGTCCTTGTGACTACTGAAATCCGTTGGCTGTGGTTAAAGTACAAACTCTGCAGAGTCAAATCCTTCCGAGTCATCGTGTCCGTGATCAAGGACCATGGCCAGTATATCCATATCTATGTCAATCCTCATGGTAAATCCCCGGTGAACAAGCTTGAGTGGTATACTCGTTTGAATTGTTATTCCTGTGGATGGACTAACATTTATTTTACCACGTATCTGAATATTTCCTTGTTGTGATATTAAATTCATGAGCTGCTAAATTATTAAGTTGTGAAATATAAGCCCTTTGTGTGATGTCGCTCAGACGTCCGAGTGTGGCACTCCTGTTATTTACTTTTGATATAAGCCCTTTATGTGATGTCGCTCAGATGTCTGACTGTGGCTCTCTTGTTGTTTACTTTTGATATAAGCCCTTTATGTGATGTCGCTCAGACGTCCGACTGTGGCTCTCTTGTTGTTTAGTTTTGATATAAGCCCTTTATGTGATGTCGCTCAGACGTCCGACTGTGGCACTCTTGTTATTTACTTTTTATATAAGCCCT
>NC_057805.1:362480182-362523897 GCF_018294505.1 Triticum aestivum
TTATGTGATGTCGCTCAGACGTCCGACTGTGGCACTCTTGTTATTTACTTTTGATATAAGCCCTTTATGTGATGTCGCTCAGACGTCCGACTGTGGCACTCTTGTTATTTACTTTTGATATAAGCCCTTTATGTGATATCGCTCAGACGTCCGACTGTGGCACGCACTGTCATTTATTCTCCATTATAAGCCCTTTATGTGGTGTCGCCTTGACGCCCGACTGCGGCATTGTTATTCTTTTTGTATCCTTTCGAGGAGTCATTCAGACAGTCGATTGGCCCTCAGTATTACTTTGGGATTTCGGGAGGACTACCGCCCGACTTCCCTTTTATTTCCCATGCATTATTATCTCATTGTCTGAGTGCGCCTGTTAATCTGTTCATATGCATCATGTTTACATTTATTATATCTTATGTCCGAACTGTCTTGCTAGTACTTTCATAGTACTCACCTAGCTTGTTGATTTGGCCAGATGTCGACGAAGACGATCTCATGGATGAAGAGTTTGATAGTGAGTCCGACGCCTAGAGGAATCCTAGTCAGTCCCGTGCGATCCTGGATGTTGGTCACTTGTATTATATACGCTTCTGCCACCCACAATAAGTATCCTCGAGCCTGACTCCGACGCTTGAAGAGTTGTTAGATTTAGGAGTCATGTCACCCACTTCTCTGTGACATATCCACCACCGTTGTTCCTTTGCGAGTCAGTAGCATGCCACCCTATCCGCCTTTATGTATTATTGGCGTGCTTGTAATAAATTGTTGAGCCGTCTCCGCTCAACCTTGTATTATATTTAGTACTCCTGGTTTTCTCTTCTGTGATCAAGATATTGTCTACCAGTGAGAAGGATTCTTCTCTGCTGGTCCGTAAAAGGGGATCGTTTTTCTCAATAAATATTTTTATTGGAAAACCGGTCGTGACAAGCTTGGTATCAGAGCCAGGCTGACTGTAGGAAGCCACTAGGTGCGATCGCTAATCGGTTATTAGCGTCTTTGGTGCTTTTTCAGCATTTTGCAAATGTAGCTATTTTCTGTTGGTCATCATAAATTTATGACATGACTACTCAGAATTTTTGCCTACTTTTGTAGATGGCTGGCAACGACTGCGAGACTCGGGTGTTCGCTAATGTGCCCGAGGGGTTTGTCAAACTCCTCGTCTCCATCACCAAGCTCGCGATCGGGCCAGCGACGCGTCCGGAGTTCACGCTTTACCAGCACAAGCTCAGCGACGACGTGTCTATGCACCAAGCCGTGGTGCAATTCGAGGGAGGACGTTCTGCGTCACGCCACTTCCGTTTTGTGGGAAGGGCCATGCCTACGGAGATGCATGCCATGCAGATGGCCGCCCGTGAGGCAATAGCTCGCCTTCGGGATATCCTTCCTATGATGAAGACTCGTCGCTACCGCTACCTCCCATGCCATGTGCCATATACTTGTCACTATGCATTCGCCTGCCATAGGGGAGAGCGAGATGAAGCTATCGAGATGCTTGTCGAATACCTCAAAGCTCTGGAGGAATCTTTCGACAACCTCGTGGACGATCTTGTGGCTGCCCGCATGGACTTAGTTCGGGGCGGTCCTGCCAGCAGGAAGGAGCTGCTCCACATGGCACCGCCACTGACTTTCGTCTCGTCCTCGGCATCTTATTCACCGGCCATTTTGGCCACTGCTCGCCGTCTGCCTACCACTGAGGAGTTCGACCGAGTCATCGCTCCTACTCCAGTCAGAGCTGCACCGCCTGCCGCACCCGCACTGCCGCCTGTCGCACCCGCGCCATCACCTCAGGGCAGTGCTACGCGCCTGGAGCCTACTAGGGAGGAGGTGGAGGTTGAGTCTCCTGCACCGCTGGGTCTTACCCTTGGCAAGGGGAAGGACATCTTCACCATCTCCGACTGAGTGCGCTTAGTAGCCGCGCGTTGTGCCTGCATGTATGTTATGTTTTATGTGTACTTAAGTTTGTAGTAGTTGAGTGCGCTGCATTCCGGAGGAGTGTGCTAGTCTAAATAACATGTCAGGATTGTGTACGCACATCCTGAGTGATGTACCGTATGTTTGCGTATCGCGTGTAAGATATGTGCTAAGCAGTCCTTCTCCGTGCGAAATCGTTTATGTTCTTGAAAAATCTTGAGGTCGTTTAAATTTTTGTCTTTGCAAGATTTTCCTTGTGCCACACAGTTCTTCTCATGATTTTTGCAAAATAATACCCCAGAGTGGAAAATGTCTCGTCCTTGGACCCGTTCCATGCCAAATCCAACCGAAGAAGTTTATGGAACACAGACTAGCAACAACTTCACTCAGGGGCAGTCTAGTCAACAGGACAGCGAGGCAGCCTTATCTCAAGTATGCCGCCTTTTCGAACAAAGCCAGCAACAGCACCAAGAGATGATGAATCACGTCATCAATATGGGAAACCACCGTGAGCCATATCAACCGCACTCCAAGTTGTCTGAACTGCAGAAGACGCGCCTTCAACGTTTGCTCACACTGATAGGCCGCTTGAAGCCGATGATTGGCTTCGTGACATCGAAAGAAAGTTGATTATTGCTCAGTGTTCAGATCACGAGAAGGTGCTTTATGCACCTCACTACCTCACTGGAGCAGCTGCAGCATGGTAGGAAAACTTCCTACACATGCATCCCAGTGAACACAACATCACCTGGGAAGAATTTAAGGAAGGCTTTCGTGGGGCACACATCCCTAGGAGCATCATAAAAATCAAGAAAAGAGAATTTGATGACCTCAAGCAAAGAGGCATGTCCGTGACGGAATACAACGGTCAGTTTACCCAGCTATCTCGTTATGCCTACGATGAGCATATGACTGAGAACAAAAGGATGGATAAATTTCTGGACGGCCTGGCGCCAGCATTAAGATGCCAACTGGTCATACACACTTTCCCAGATTTCAAAACTCTGGTTGACAAGGCCATTACCTTGGAGAATGAGCGCCGCAGTCTGGAGGATATCCGTAAGCGGAAAAGGGACAAGACGACTCTTGCTCGCAACAATCGAAGCAAGACTGAAGTTCCGAGGAATGAAGCGAGAAAATCCACGACTACTGATCTAAGGCCAACCAGACAGTTTCATTCCAGGGACAAGGACTTCACGTACCGTCCAGGGGTCACTTGCTATGCTTGTGGTGAAGAAGGGCACTATGCCAAACAGTGCCCAAAACCAAGGAACTCGGCCCCCAAGCCGAACAATGGTGGGAACAATCTTTCAATCCCAACAACAGTCACAGGAAGGGTCACCTGAACCATGTGACCAAGGAAGAAGCCCAGAATGCCCCAGACATCGTACTCGGTACGTTCCCTATCAACACAGTACCTGCCGCGGTTTTGTTTGATTCTGGAGCTTCTCACTCGTTCATTTCGAAGAGTTTCGTTTTGCAACATGGTTTTCCGATACTTCCCTTGGATAAATCTATGATCATCAAGTCCCCCGGAAATAAGCAGATCACTCAGAGTTACTGCCAAGGAGTGATCATTGAGTTCGAAGGACTAAAGTTTTAGGCTAATCTCATCGTGTTGGAAAATAAAGGACTAGATGTCATCCTAGGGATGGACTGGTTGACCACCAACAAGGGATTTATTGATTGTTTCAATCGGACTGTGATTCTCACTCATCATCACGGCAAGACAATAAAGGTTACAGCTCAAGAGAGACCACGGTCACGACAACCAAAGCTGAACAAAGTGGACATTTCAGAATTGACAAAAGTTCCAGTGGTGTGCGAATTTCCCGACGTATTCCCTGAAGAACTACCAGGC
This sequence comes from Triticum aestivum, assembly GCF_018294505.1. Taxonomy (NCBI): domain Eukaryota; kingdom Viridiplantae; phylum Streptophyta; class Magnoliopsida; order Poales; family Poaceae; genus Triticum; species Triticum aestivum. The sequence goes on from NC_057805.1 coordinate 362,483,952, forward strand.
ATGCCACCAGACCGAGAGATAGAGTTCAGCATTGAACTAGCACCTGGCACCACTCCCATCTATAAGAAACCTTATAGAATGGCACCCTCAGAGTTGGTAGAATTGAAGAAGCAAATAAAGGAACTACTCGACAAAGGATTTATTCGAGCCAGCTCCTCACCATGGGGTTCGCCCGTATTATTCGCCAAGAAAAAGGATGGGACACTGAGACTGTGTATAGACTATCGAGCTCTCAATATGGTCACCATCAAAAACAAATATCTGATGCCACGGATAAATGATTTGTTTGACCAGCTCGCACAAGCCAAGGTGTTCTCAAAAATCGATTTAAGATCGGGATATCATCAATTGAAAGTACGGACAGAAGATATCCCTAAGACAGCATTCACCTCCAGATACGGATTATATGAGTTCACAGTGATGCCTTTTGGACTGACGAACGCCCCCGCATATTTTGTCCACCTCATGAACAAAGTGTTCATGAAATTCATGGACAAATTTGTAGTGGTGTTCATTGACGATATTCTGGTATACTCAAGGACACCAGAAGAACATGCCGAACATCTCAGAATTGTTTTGGGAGAATTAAGGAAACATCAATTGTACGCCAAATTTAGCAAGTGTGAATTTTGGCTGTGACAAGTTGGTTTTCTAGGCCATATATTAACCCAAGAAGGCGTGGCCGTAGACCTAGAAAAGGTCAAGGCCATACTTGACTGGAAACCACCAGCCAACGTGACCGATGTACGGAGTTTCCTTGGAATGGCTGGATATTACCAGAGGTTTATTGAAGGATTCTCCACTGTGGCAAAACCAATGACCCAGTTGCTCAAGAAAGACAAGAAATTTGTATGGACGGAAGCATGCGAGAAAAGCTTCCAAGAACTCAAGAAGAAACTAACAACAGCACCAGTTTTGACCATGCCAGACATACACAAGAGTTTTGAAGTGTATTGTGACGCGTCCCGGAAGGGCCTCGGATGCGTACTGATGCAAGATGGCAAAGTTGTCGCGTATGCTTCCAGGCAACTACGGAAGCATGAGGAGAATTATCCTACTCATGACTTGGAGCTAGCAGCCGTCATCCATGCACTCAAAGAGTGGAGACACTTTCTGTTGGGAAATCGTTGTGAAATATATACGGACCATAAGAGCCTTAAATATATTTTCACACAACCAGAGCTGAATTTACGGCAGCGACGCTGGTTGGAATTGGTCAAGGACTATGATGTCGGTATTCACTACCATCCAGGGAAAGCAAATGTAGTGGCAGATGCTCTTAGTCGGAACCCCAGCCCGGGCAACGACAGTCCACAGAACTTGAGGCCTGAGTTTCAGCAGGAGTTCACTAGACTCAACATGGTGTTAGTCTCTGAGGGCACCGTATCAAATCTGGAGATACATCCCACCCTAATGGAACAAATTAAGAAGACTCAGCAGGGACATCCCAGCATCGAAGGTATAAAGAGAAAAATGAGCCTAGGCAAGGCTTCAGAGTTCGTCACAGACAATGAAGGAATATTATGGTACGGGGACAGACTTTGCATACCAAACATTGAGGAACTCAAGCAACAAATCCTAACCGAAAGCCACACCGCTCCATACTCGATCCACCCTGGAGGAACCAAAATGTACAAAGACATTCAGGAAAGATTTTGGTGGCACGGTATGAAAAGGGATATAGCCGCATTCATTGCTTGTTGCGATTCATGTCAGCGCATTAAAGCCGAGCATCAAAAGCCAGCAGGGCTGCTACAGCCAAACCGGATACCTGAGTGGAAATGGGATGAAATTGGAATGGACTTCATCGTCGGACTACCTCGATCTCAACGTGGAAATGACGCCATATGGGTCATCACAGATAGGCTAACCAAGGTTGCACATTTCATTCCCGTGAAGACGACCTACTCCACTCAAAGGCTATCCAAACTTTATCTCTCCCGTATAGTTTGTCTGCATGGAGTCCCAAAGACTATAATATCCGACCGAGGCACTCAATTTGTCTCTAAATTCTGGGATCACTTACAACAAGCTCTGGGCACGCAACTAGCATTCAGTACAGCGTACCACCCTCAGACGGATGGACAAACGGAACGCGTGAACCAAATCCTAGAGGACATGCTGAGAGCCTGTGTGCTCACCTATGGATCCAGTTGGGAAGAAAGTTTGCCGTATGCCGAGTTTGCTTACAACAACAGTTACCAAGCCAGCTTACAAATGGCACCCTTTGAAGCATTGTACGGACGAAGGTGTCGTACCCCACTGAATTGGTCAGAAACAGGTGACAGTCGTATCTTCGGCCCAGACATGCTCAAGGAGGCCGAGGAGAAGGTTAAACAGATCAGGGACAGACTCAAGACAGCTCAAAGCCGACAAAAGAGCTATTACGATCGAAAACATCGTGAGGTCAGCTTTGAACCCGGTGATTACGTATACCTCCGAGTGTCTCCTATGAGGGGTCTGCAACGGTTCAAAATTAAGGGGAAGCTAGCCCCGAGATTTATTGGACCCTTCTGTATAATCGCACGAAGAGGCACAGTAGCCTACCAGCTAGACCTACCCAAAGAGCTGTCAGACGTCCACAACGTGTTCTACGTCTCACAGTTGAGGAAATGTGTGAGTAACCCGGAAAAGCATGTATCTCATGAAAGCATTGATGTGCAACCAGACCTCACCTACAGAGAACGGCCAGTAAAGATATTGGAAGAGTCTGAAGGGAGGACCCGTCAGAAAACAACTAAAATTTTCAAGGTTCAGTGGAGCAACCACACCGAGGATGAAGCTACATGGGAAAGGGAAGATTTTTTCTAGGCAGAGTTATCCATATCTATTTGAGGATCAGCAGAAATCTCGGGGACGAGATTTTTCCTAAGGGGGTAGGTGTTGTGACACCCAAAATTTTATTTTTGGTTTTATCAAAATCTTTGATTTGATTTGAGGAGGGTATTTAAATTTTCTTCTAAAGAACTCTCCCTCTCAAAAATTTCCTTTTTATGACAAGTGTTTGTTTGGTTTCACCCTAGACTTGATTGTTGGTCTTGGAGGTTTTTCATCCCATGTTGGCTCAAGGGTTTTTCATTTGGAAAAATATTTTTTGAAAATCTTTTAAATAATCCTATGGCATTTGGAGTGATCTTTGCCCCTTTCAAAAAAAAATCTCTCTTGCCATGACCCAAGTGGAAATCCCCTCCCAAAAGCCTTTCCCCATCTTTGGATCATGATATACTTCAAATCCAGCAAGTGGAACCTCCCCATAATTTTTCTTCCATTTAATTCTTATCAAAAATATTTTCTGCCCTCTATTCTAGCTCTTGGGGATTTACAGAGGAGCTACCCTTTCTGCTTTGAGTTTTGCCTCCAAACCATTTCCCTAGCTAGTCCTTTGAGCCCTCAACCAGGATCCATAAAGATCCACTGGTCTCCAGTTCAAATATTTCAAATTGTATTTGCTGCAAGTTTGGACCTTATTTGCCAAATTTGATGAAATTCATTTGATTTCTCCTCCTAAAAATCTGAGAAAATTCAGGCAGCCTCTGGGTGCATTGAGAGGTCACCTCACCAAGTCCCAGCTCCAGGAAAATTTTTCTTCATGCCAAATCATTTCGTCGAACACCTGCAGAGCATTGTCACTGTCATGTTCAGAATTCAGATAAACAGTTTCAGTAAACTGCTGTCATTTTCTTCAGAGACCGATGTCGATCTTGCTAGTACCGCGGTGGCGCCTTGCGCCCTGTTCTCTCCTTCTTATCCCTGCGCCGCACGATCTCCTAGAGGCTTGCGGACGTCGGCGACGAGCAGGAGGAGGTGCGCCACCCGTGAGCGGCAGCAGCGGCTCTGCGGCCGCCCAGCGCCGCCCAAGCCACCCGAGGCCGCCGCGTGGCCATCCACTCACCCGTGCGCGCTGCCATCCTTCGTCGTGAACTGCTAGGCGCGGAGCGCGCTCTCTGCCGCCGCCGTGCGCGTACGGCCGCCCCGTCGAGGATCAGCGCATTACACCTAGCCCGACCAAGGCTTAGCGGTGGAACGACACCAGTGATCTTCCCTGATGGTGCCTAGCCCCCTAAACCCCCTGCCCAACCTCTGCCTCGCTGTAATCGCTCGCCGGAGATACCCCGTTCATGGCCACCCCCTCAGATCGCCTATAAATAGAGGCCCCGAGCTCGAACTCGAATCCACACCACCTCTGCACTCCACCAATACCACGCCAAGCCACTGGAAGAGCCCCGAGAGAGCCTTCTTCCCCAACTCCGGCCGCCTCGACCCGCCACGGGACCCAGCTCGATTCGCTCCCGTGCGTGCACCCCTACCCCTCAGCTCTTGCCAGTAGCTTTCTAGTGCATCCACTCTGCTGACCCGCACTTCAATTTGGAGTTTGCAGCACCCACCGGAGTTCTCCACCATCGCCCGAACCACCGTCCGCCGGAGAAAGTGTCGCCGTCGACGTGGTGCTCTCCGACGGCCAAGTCCACCACCCACCGACGCGGAAGAACACCCTGAAACTCTTGGTACCCTCCGATCTCCCTGCCTCGCCGTGGTTCAACGCCGGCGACCCCCGCAGCCTTCGGGCGCCGGTGAAGTTTTAAACCTGACGTGTGGACCCCCCGTCAGCCTCTCTTCTTTCTCCCCCTCGAACCGTTTCCTGTTGGCGCCTTCGGGAAAATGCGCTTTCCCTTTGGGCTGGCGCCTTTTTCTCCGAACCGTTTTTTGTTTTCTCAGTTAAGTCCCTGGTTCTTTTCTGTTTCATCACAGATTAGTCCCTGGACTAAAACCCTTATAACATTTTAATAAAAGATGATTTTTGATTGATCCTTGTTCTGTCAGGCTTATATTTTTGTCTAGTTTTTTATAGTATTTATTTGGAATATTTTTGGAACAATTTTTATGCACGCAACGATTTTTCACGTTAGTATACGGTTTCGTTATACCGTAGGTTCCGGAAGAGGTGACGGAGCCGCGAACTTCGCCGAGCTAGACTCCGACTTCTCCGAACCAGGCAAGCATGTTTGAACCTTTGATATGATAGGTGTTTTGCATGTTTGCTTGAATGGTTTGTGCATGGCATATGAGCATTAGTGAGTATCTCGTTGCATGTAAGGCAACTATCCGTGTGTTCCGAAGTTACTGTGATCTCTGATGGGAGATGGCCTAGTCATGTGGTGACATGAAAGGCAGTAAGGCGGTATTGTTGTAGCATGCCAGCCTTACGACATCCGATAAACTCCGACGTTAACGTGGACTGAGTCACGTTATCGTTCTTCCCCTTCCGTGCTGCCACATGTTTTCTGCAAAGAATACAGTTTAGTAAGTTGTTAACCTCTTTCCATGTACACACCAAATAGAGGGGCCGGGATGAGGGTTCCATGGCCCTGGATTAAAGCCAGTCATCCGGTCAGGGGGCATGGGTGTTTCCGGTTGGGACCGAGAGGGGGGCACCCCTTAGAGCGCGCGTATATAAATTTGATCCCATGCTACGCGAGGTTGTAGCCTCCCCGTCTCAAGGTTTTTCTTGAACGTTGCCGAGGGTGATTCCTGGCATCGGAATGTTGAATGGGTGTGTACTGGTTAGATGTGTTTCTCCTAAAACACCGTAAACGGAACTAGTCCTTGTGACTACTAAAATCCGTTGGCTGTGGTTAAAGTACAAACTCTGCAGAGTCAAATCCTTCCGAGTCATCGTGTCCGTGATCAAGGACCATGGCCAGTATATCCATATCTATGTCAATCCTCATGGTAAATCCCCGGTGAACAAGCTTGAGTGGTATACTCGTTTGAACTGTTATTCCTGTGGATGGACTAACCTTTATTTTACCACCTATCTGAATATTTCCTTGTTGTGATATTAAATTCATGAGCTGCTAAATTATTAAGTTGTGAAATATAAGCCCTTTATGTGATGTCGCTCAGACGTCCGACTGTGGCACTCCTGTTATTTACTTTTGATATAAGCCCTTTATGTGATGTCGCTCAGACGTCCGACTGTGGCTCTCTTGTTGTTTACTTTTGATATAAGCCCTTTATGTGATGTCGCTCAGACGTCCGACTGTGGCACTCTTGTTATTTACTTTTGATATAAGCCCTTTATGTGATGTCGCTCAGACGTCCGACTATGGCACTCTTGTTATTTACTTTTGATATAAGCCCTTTATGTGATGTCGCTCAGACGTCCGACTGTGGCACTCTTGTTATTTACTTTTGATATAAGCCGTTTATGTGATGTCGCTCAGACGTCCGACTGTGGCACGCACTGTCATTTATTCTCCATTATAAGCCCTTTATGTGGTGTCGCCTTGACGCCCGACTGCGGCATTGTTATTCTTTTTGTATCCTTTCGAGGAGTCATTTAGACACTCGATTGGCCCTCAGTATTACTTTGGGATTTCGGGAGGACTACCGCCTGACTTCCCTTTTATTTCCCATGCATTATTATCTCATTGTCTGAGTGCGCCTGTTAATCTGTTCATATGCATCATGATTACATTTATTATATCTTATGTCCGAACTGTCTTGCGAGTACTTTCATAGTACTCACCTAGCTTGTTGATTTGGCCAGATGTCGACGAAGGCGATCTCATGGATGAAGAGTTTGATAGTGAGTCCGACGCCTAGAGGAATCCCAGTCAGTCCCGTGCGATCCTGGATGTTGGTCACTTGTATTATATACGCTTCCGCCACCCACAATAAGTATCCTCGAGCGTCACTCCGACGCTCGAAGAGTTGTTAGATTCAGGAGTCATGTCACCCACTTCTCTGTGACATATCCACCACCGTTGTTCCTTTGCGAGTCAGTAGCATGCCACCCTATCCGCCTTTATGTATTATTGGCGTGCTTGTAATAAATTGTTGAGCCGTCTCCGCTCAACCTTGTATTATATTTAGTACTCCTGGTTTTCTCTTCTGTGATCAAGATATTGTCTATCAGTGAGAAGGATTCTTCTCTGCTGGTCCGTAAAAGGGGATCGTTTTTCTCAATAAATATTTTTATTGGAAAACCGGTCGTGACAGCTTACAGGTTATATTTATCCTCATGAGTTACAGAAATGTAAGAGAGTAATTTGCAAACAAATTATTTTGATATTCACAATATCTCTACCAAGGTTTATATTCCAGAACTAGGTTCGTGGAATTGGTATGAGATAACCTTGAGGTTTGCAAAGTCCAGGGCGAGTAAAATCCCAAGTTATAACCCGTTGGTGTTCATCAGATCACTCATATTGTACTCTTTTTCCCTTTATGAGTTTTCCATGATGGTTTCTCATATAAGGTTTTTAATGAGACAATATTAATACAAGTGCAGATATATGCCATATTGGTTTCTCCTTATATTTTTTCCATTGGGTTTTAAAGGAGTTTTCGATGGCATATTATTATAAGGTTTCTCCTCAATTTTTCCCACGGGATTTTTGAAGGAGTTTTCAGTTTGCAATATACATCTGACAAATTGATCAAGGGGGAGTGTTGAGAAATAAAACATGTGATCAATTGTGGGAGGGATGCCTCCCAGAAGGTGTCTGTTGGGGGAAGAGGTGTCTCCCCAACACACCCCTTCACCATGTATATAAGTGGGTCTCCCACATTGCAATGCAGCTAGAGGATCATTTGTGTCTCTTCTTTGTCTCCTTTACTTTGATACTACAATAGGGGAGATGCGACTGCTAGATTGGGAGGATGCAGTTCGATTATCCATGGACTCGTTTGGTCGACGCTTTGGCATGTGGGGATATGCACCTCGAGATATTTCTATTTTGAGCAAAGTGTTGCATCAAGGGCCGATACAATTTACTCTTGACAAACGTGTGGGAGAAATTTTTTTGATATTCATCATACCACAATCAGTATTTCCTCCGTTCCTAATTAAACTACCAAAACATAGTATATTTAGAAAAACGGAGGGAGTATTTCGTGTGGGTGAGAATATACACGAGATTGTATTTTTATTAGTTTATTACATGCATTGTTTTAGGGCTATGATAGCTAGCTAACGTTCGCTGGGAGGGCATAGCAAATCAGATTTTTAAACAACAATTTGTGTTGTTTGTGGTTGACAAATTTCTTTAAAAAGCATGGCAATCCGCTCAGTTCAGTTTTTTTTTTGCCGGGATTTCTCGTGCTTGTTGAAGTAATTTGCCATCCTCATGACAATATAAATGCCTTGAAAAACTTCCATTTTGTCATGCCTTCCAAAGAATGTCGGCACAAGAAATTTTCCCCCGTTTTTAATCTCAGTCATATTTCTACAAATATAGAATAGCATCCAATCACATCTCAATATGAAAGCAATTCTACTGATGGGTTAATTCCCCACCAGGCATACCCACGACGACTTAAGACCAAGCCCGTCTAGAAGGCCAAGCAGGCCCAGGCTCATAAACGCTAAGGGCCTAGCCGATATTAGCAATAGGGGAGGCCATCAGTCGGAGTGTGAGTTAGGCGGGGGAAACACAATAGTCGGGATTTCCATTAGCCAGGATTCCCATCGGTCGACTAGTCAACCAGCCGGGTTCTACAACAGTTCAACAATAAGGAGCATTAAATGAGGCGCTATGAGGGGAACACCACTAAGCCATAAATCCCAAGTGTTATCGGTACCCTTCACTAGTCATTTAATGTTTTCTTTACTGTTGTGATAGACTAGAAACTGCCTATAATAAACGTGTCATTATACAGAGCACTAATGACCAGCCTTACATACCCTGGGACATAGCACACTCTATCTAAGCCACTCCTAGATGCCAGACTGTGGGTTTGGAACTTTTTTGCAAGAGAGCTATATGCAAGAACAAGCACACAGGACTAAGGTTGTTACCTCCACTGCCGAGGGACATGCATCTATATAAACACCCGTGTCACCCATATGTACCTTGATAGATCTACGCTTCATTCATATCCCTACACTATTGTCAGGTTTATCACCATGATACCTACACACTGTCTTGCAATGCTTTTCTTATAATATTTTATGCTTTATAACGACACATGTAGGTAGAAGCTAAACCTTAGATTGACTAGAGCTTTGAAGGTGTTTCATGGCTCGAGGGTTGCTTGTGACCAATATTGCAGGTTGCCAATTGTCCTTTTTCTTTCGTCCTAGCCCTTGGTCCTTGGCATATATACATCCTGTCTCGGCCTCCAAGCTAAGAACAATTATATTCGAGGTTGAACTTAGCTTGGGCCCAATCACCTGAGTGGATTGCCTCAAAGAAGTTGCAGGCCACATGTTGAAAATATGCCCTAGAGGCAATAATAAGTGTATTATTTATTTCCACGCTCATAATCAGATGGTTATACTCTATGCTATAACTGTTATGGTTCTTGAATATGTGATTCAGAGGAAAACCCGTAAGCACGTGTAGAGTTATAAACAAAACCTAATTTCTAATCTCGCCTCTTGGACTAGCTTAACACTAAAACCTGATTCCTAGGCCGGCCTCTTGGACTAACTCAAGTATTGCATGATGACTATGTGTTTCCTGATCAAAGGCCTAAGTCAAGTGTAACAAGGATGCCGAGAACTTTGAGAGTATGATGTTAGAAGAACGGTCATATTTAATTGACCTAACTTGTTTGTTACACTTTGAGTTGCTATCATCACAAGTCTATATTTATAACACAGAGAGCAATGTATGCCTAGTTCCTTAGTCCATGAGAGTATCAAGTCACTTCATACTCTACGATGCACGTCGGGGATTGTTCCAACATCATATGTTACACGGTGATTATAAGGACAACTTACAGGTTCATTGGAAAGTTTGACAAGGGGCAAGATAGCCCAAGGGTGGAATTTGCTCCTCCGATGATGGAGAGATATTCTTAGGGCCCTCTCGGGTGTGACGACATCCATCATCGTTCGTACATGCATGTACGATTAGATCATAGGTATGCCGGAACACGACAACAAGAAAGAAAAACAAAACTGGTAATGAGGAGATCACTAGTAGGAAAAGGGGCTTTTACCCCGGTTTGTAAGGGCCTTTTGTCCCGGTTCTCGAACCGGGACTAAAGGGTCGTTACTAATGCCTCCCCCTTTAGTCCCGGTTCTTACACGAACCGGGACAGAAGGTCCTCCACGTGGCCGCTGCTGCCAGCCCAGGCAGGGGGCCTTTGGTCCCGGTTGGTGGCAGCTGGCAGGAGCTGAGGTTTTTGTTTTTTTTGAAAGGGGGTGGTTTAGGGGTTTTGGGGGGTTAATTTAGGTGTTTCATATATTGTGTTAGCTAGCTAATTAATAGAGAGAAGTGTCCTCTCTTATCTCCGTGCTTGGTCGACGCTACGTACTATATACGTATGGAGAGGAGTAGACACGCTAGCTAGTAATCAAATGAAGGAAACAGAAGATCGTCATGAACATATGCATACAGAGAGAAGTGATATCGGCCACCCTCCCTCGCTCCACTTATATATACTAGATCACTGATGGCGCGCGTTGCCGCACCCGGCCATTTTCTCAGTAATTTGGTAAAATTTTGCATAAATATTTGGGCACATGAAACATTAGACAAATTGAATACTGGGAAGATATGCTACTGGTTAGGGGTTCAGCAGTCATTGCTAAAACTAAACTGATGCATATATTGGGAAGAAACTGAAAAGGTTTTCAGTACAATGTTATTAACATATATTGGGATGGCTTGCAGAGAGAAAGTAGAAGTCTTAGCCATAAGCTGATATAAAACTGGAGTTAGGGGACTTCTAATATATCCATAGTGACATTAACTCAAACTCATCATATCTAGTCTGTTGATAGCTGAACAGTTTATAAGGCAGCGCTAACATGCCTCGGCGAGATAGTTTGAAATAAGAGCTGCATTTTTGTTTATGGCACCCAAATCTTGGTTATCATACCTCACTAACTGACACCAAACTGGAAGAAAGTTGACTGAATTACCAATGTCCAGTTCGTCCATGGCTGAAGCCTGAAGGAGCATGCACACGTGATACCACTATGCATCATTCCTTAGCTTGGACTGTGTGCCTCTGTTGCATCGAAATAGGATGTATGTATAGATAGAAATGGCAATACAACCAGGAGCCCAATTACATGAAATTAAAATTGAATATCCACATTAGAATCCCCATACGTGAAACTAAATCTGCACGTATATAAAGAAATAGTTACTTAAATAACCTGAAAATTAGTACTGTGAAGTAGGAGATCAGCCACAGTACCTTGTACCAAAATATTCTACTGTACATCTGAAATGAAAGATCAAGGGAAATGTCACCGGGCAACAAATGCAAAGCAAAGACTGCAAATATTGAAGTAACCAGAGGGTTAATCCTACCGCTTGGTTGCTGTTAAATTCAGAATCATCGTTAGCAGCCTCAGGCAAGAACTGCAATCTGGTGGGCAGGGCAGACTTTCACGATATACCTTAGCCTTATTCTTCTCCCTGCGGGTGGCTGTCAAATGCATCGATGGCCGGGGCATCAAACTGGAATCTGTTGAGTCCTCTGGATCGGTTAGGGTTAAGGATTCACAGTAGTCTTTACCTTTTCCTTGGATTGATGAGCCCGATGGGTTGGCCATGGTGAATGGCGGCGGTGGTGATGGCAGATCGTGGGAGAAGTGGTGGCGGCGCTTCCCATCAGCACCGCACTAACCCTAGATCGGTAGGGGATGTAGGTGGGGTGTACGGCATCGCGACGAACCTCATAATGCGAGCCGCCGTCCCCCACCTCTTTATATAGTGCAGGTGACAGGGGCCCGTCACCCATAATGGGCTGAGCGCCCCCGATCAGGGCGCGGATCTAAGGGCCCGGTGGGCCGTTGGGCCCACACGGTGGAGATCATCCTAACATTCTCCCCCTTGATCTCAACTTTTACTTTCGACCTTTATACTTTGAAATAACTCTTTTCAAAGTACTTGTTCCATCACAGATTTGCATGTAGAGCATGTCTCATCATCACGGTTCATTCCCGATAGAATCAACACCTACAACACACTCCTCTGTTTTGAAATAGATTCTTTAACCTTGGGCCCTTTTATTGTCCGGAAATCTTAGACTATACCATAAAACCCATGTCGACTGTGTGTTCTCCGAACACACTGGGCGGCAAGCCTTTAATAAGCAGATCTGCAAACACTTGTCTGCTGCTTTTATGCTTCAAGCATTTCTACATGATTCCGGACTTTCTCCTTTACAACGCATAACTCTGTGTCAGTGTGTTTGGCATCAGCACTTGACTCGTTGTCATAGGAGCGAAAAACTTAAAATGGTTATCGCTGTTGTCAACCATTATCAATTCCGGGTACTTGTTTCTTTAACCTTTTTGCCTGTCCCTCAGCCTCATATCATGTTGTACATTATCTTTACATCATATTAATGATAATTGATTCATTCTTTAGAGTTTTTCCACACAAAAACTCCAAGTGTGAAAGTGAGCGACAATTGTGGATTTCGCTGTATATTTCACGAGTCCTGTCTTTATACTCACAATCTTTTGAGAGCACTTATTTCTTTCAGCATGAGGCCGATATCCTTGACTCCATTCCAGTGATCTATATCTGGACTGGACATTACCAAAGCAACCCGGTTACGTGAACCCGGTTACTATAAGAACAGGCGTAGGTTTTCTCGCATGCATACTTTAGAAACTTTCCTTAGCATGCCCATGCGACACACCTAATACCCCTTTTATTCTTTTCTCGGTGAATCTCGATCCTTATAACGAGAGACATTCTTTTAAACTTTGAGGACAAGAACTTCTTTTCCTCCTGTAGTCGAATTAACATCACTACTAACAAGCAGAATGTTATCCGCATGTACAAGATATAGGAAATGAAATTCCCATTCTATAACTTTATACAAACACAATTGTCCTCTCATTTTCTTTAACCCAAAACAACATTTGATTGCTTTAGTCCATAAAAGACTACTTCAGGCAGTATCCCCTGTGTTCTTTACTTTCATCTGATGTAACTCAGATCATGATGTGCTACCAACACTCATTGTAATCTATTCAGTGTAAAATGCGCAAAAAACCTTTCGATTTTAGTTGTGTTTTACACCTTTACATATTTCCTTTGGAGTCACATTGTCCTTGTAGATTCTTTACAGCCTACTGTTTTGGCTCCATTGGAAATTACTCATGAGTCCCGAACATCGTCAGAATTCACCAATTGCATTTCATCTCACATAGTCTCTTATCATTTAGATAAGCAGACACTTCTCAAAACTCGATTGAGCGCTTTAAATGAGGTGGGATCAACCTCCATTTGAATTTCACTAACATAGACTTTATAGTAATCAGAAGTATCTGATTTTCTCATTCCTTGAGACCATCTGTGTCTCAGGTACTGGCACTTCTTTCATATGGGGCTGTTGTTGCTCTGTCATTGCCAAGAGGCAAATTAATTGTAGTCTTTCACTTCCAAGAGGCAATAGGTTTTACAGGGACCTCCTGTTTAATCATTCCTCCTTTATAGAGCTAACAACGGATGTTGTATAGGTCATACAACATGCTCCCCCAGATACAATCTATTTGAGTCTTAGGTATCTTCATACCATGCTCCCCCAGATTACTCCATCTTCACTAAGAATGGCGTATCTTTAAACTTTATTATTTGGGTTTACTCTGTTAAAATTTTCTTCTTTATGGCACTTTAAACACTGTCTTAGTATTCCTTAGTCTGCTTTCGGAACTGTAAAAGATCCAGGAATACATCTATTTCTTTTCTTTAGGGGTATTATTATGATCGTTGTACTCCCCCAGATGATCACATTCTTCATTAATGGATATCTCATATTTCTTTCTCCCCCTCGAAATGTGGCAAGAACTTTTCTGCCACAATTTCGAAAAACCATTCACAACTCTTGTGAATTGAGGAAACTTTGAGTATCTACTTCATGTATCTGATTACTTCATATGTAATGAAGTTATCTGTTAACGGTATGGGAGTACTTTTTCCTTATTCCTCATTCCATTTCAGAAACTCAAAATAGTTCTTTATCATTAGTACTTTTGCAAGTCACACTTGCATATCATTCTTATCTTTAGGTTCGTCTGTAACTTTTACTCTCTGTGGATTTATTGAGTGCTTAATGACCGTTGCACATAAGGTGTACGGTCGATACTAGGAAAGCATAATAGCTACTCCATACTTTTCTCCCAGAGTGGGACACATTAAACGCACATGAGTCATCATATCTTTCTCCTGTCACACAGGATAAGTCTTAGCCAAAATTTGTCCTGACGTATAGGATTTTTGACATAATACTATGTCAACTTTACCCAGTTACGCAGGTGTTTTCCCAGACCTTTCCCGCCATGCGGTTTCTTATCATAATCATCTTTTCCCGCTATGCGGGTAATTCCCTGTAAGGGACATAAATGTCAGAATTGGCTCTTTTGACTGCATATTCAATCATCAAATTCAGAAATAAATCCAAATGCTCTTTGACACACGTGCTTGATCCGACGTTGGTCAAATTAAACACACATGTTGCTTGTTTCATTTCAAATCATGTTGATTGAAAAATCTTCTTCATAGAGAGTACATGAAAGACATTCGTCAACCAAGACTCTCAATGATCTTTCTCTTTTCTTTTGAAGCCATCCTTTAGAGAGCACATACTCCCTCATGTTATGACCTTTCTTGGTCATCTTTCGGGTCACAAGTACCCAGCCATTCGCTTTCGTGAATGAAAGCATGGAAAACTTTTAGTCTGAGAAAACTTAGCCAATAATCAACAATAATGAGCACAAAAAAAACCCCATGTTGGTCTGGTTAAAAAAAGATGCACATTAAACTTTGAAAAACTTTCTTTTATATTCTAAATCACCGTTGGGCAGAATTAGAATAAAACATCATCCTTCTACATTAATTCCATATCTCCGTTGGGCGGAAATGGAAATAATGCATATAACTCGTAAATAATGTGATAATAAAATTTCTATTAAGCGACTTTGCTAAGAAAATAATCATCATTATCAACTTTATTGCAGCGGAAAACTTTTAATATACATTTCTCAATCTTTATCAAATGCTCTGAAAATTGGTCACTTTGATACAAAAATTATCAGAGATTTGAACTTTTAACTATAAGACTCATTGAATTATAATATTGTCATCATCAACGTTGGTCATAAAATAACAATACCATAATTAAACTTTAATCAAATATCTTTCTACAGTCATAGCAGAAGCTATCTTAATCTGATTTCACCCACAAGTGAAAAAAAACTTCTCTCAAAAGACTGCTCATCCAATTAAATTTTCCCGTTGGTTCCAATTTAATTGGAGGATAATACTTTTTCTTTCTTTGTAAAAGAGTACTGTTAATTATTTACGCAGCGGAAAAAACATGAATAAAAAATTCATGAACTTTTTACTGTTAAAAGAAACTTTTCTTTGACTAAATAAAAATTCATAAACTTTATTATTTTCTTTATAAATTCATGAACATATCGTTTTCTGAAAATTTTCTATTTCATTTTCAGAAACTTTTTCTGTTTACTCTTCTATTTTTCTAAACAAAATTTTGTTGGAAAAAATCGCATAGAAAAACTATTTGAAATTTGCCCAAAACTTGGACAGAAAACAAAACTGCAGCGCAGCCCAGCCTCGGGCCAGCGCGCGCGGCTGCGGTCTCGGCCCAGCGCGCGGCGCACGCGCCTGCTGCGGCTGGCCATGGGCCAGCTTGCCACTGCCAGCCTCTCAGCTCTTTCGGCCCGAAAAGCCCGGCATAAGCTAGGGTTTCAATCTCGGCCATTCAAGTTGATCCGACGGCTACACGCGCATTTCGCTGGAAGAAAACAGGGGTCGATCCCCCCGACCGAACCAGTTCCTCCCCTCGCGCGCCACTCGCCTTCGTCTCTCCCTCGTCGAGGGTTTCGGGCCTCGCCGGCCGCCGGCGACGGCGCCGCGCGAGCACCCTTTCTCTTCTTTTCCCCTTCCCTTTCTCCGTCTCGCTCGCGACCACGGCCTCTGTCCAGGTCGCCGGGCCACCGCGCCGCTCCCAGTCGTCGGCCACGGCCACCGCGCTGCGAGCCTTTCTTTCCCTCTTCTTTTCTATCTCTCCCTTACGCCAATACTTAGCAGAGAGAGAGTGAGAAGCTCGACGGCCTTCTCTGCCCCGTTGTGCTCGACGACGGCAGAGCGGTCGACGGTGGCGTCGTTGCCATTCCTTTCGCCGGTCGCGCGTTCCCTTACGGTGAGCGCGCCGCCGTCGAAACGTTTGGCCGCGGTGCCCTTTGCCCCTCTCGGGGTGGTTCTTCGTCCGGCGCCTCGGCTTGCCGATGCGCGTCCGGATCGAGAGGAACAGGCGCGGCCATATGTGGCGGCGCTCTTTGCCGGCGAGCACTGGGCCCTCTCCGGTGATGTCTTTGCCCTGTCACTTTAGGGTTCTAAGGGAGGGGATGATTCTTTTGATTTGCACCGAAATCCTCAACCGAAACATGTCTGATACCATTGTTGAGTCCTCTGGATCGGTTAGGGTTAAGGATTCACAGTAGTCTTTACCTTTTCCTTGGATTGATGAGCCCGATGGGTTGGCCATGGTGAATGACGGCGGTGGTGATGGCAGATCGTGGGAGAAGTGGTGGCGGCGCTTCCCATCAGCACCGCACTAACCCTAGATCGGTAGGGGATGTAGGTGGGGTGTACGGCATCGCGACGAACCTCATAATGCGAGCCGCCGTCCCCCACCTCTTTATATAGTGCAGGTGACAGGGGCCCGTCACCCATAATGGGCTGAGCGTCCCCGATCAGGGCGCGGATCTAAGGGCCCGGTGGGCCGTTGGGCCCACACGGTGGAGATCATCCTAACAGAATCAAGATGTGAGAGTTCTTCGCCACGCCTTTGTCGTCGCATGGCCGTCCTTCAGTGATGTCTTTATAATGGGGCATCCGCCGCCGCCTCCGTTAGAGTTGCGAGTGTAGTACCGCCCTTTCACATCTTCCTTGCGCATCGGCGGCATCTCTCTCCAGGTGGCGGCACACCAAGGATTCACCCCCAGTCGCAAGAGGGAGGACCGGGAGGGTGGGCATGAGTGGAAACGACGGCTGCAAGAGTAGAAGCGGCCTAGACGGAATAGGAGATCGACAAAGGCGGCAGCGGCGTACTCCATTGCTTTTCCTCGAAGCGGTGTGTGCAGAGAGGTTGATAGAGGCCCATTAAGCCCAATTTAACCCGAGACACCCAAAAAGAGATGGGAGCAGCGGCCCGCGATGGTTAGGGATCCTTATTAGTGCACGGAGGCGGATTAGGAGTGATTCACAGCAAATTCGACGGCCGAAAATGCCTAAAATTGACGATCAGACGGTCACAGAAGCTGATGGCCTAAGAGGGCTCGAAAGATGCTCAGTTATAATGTATCTAAATGTGAGGGGGTGCATACTCTAGGAGACAGAAGTCCCTTTGATCCGAGCGGCCCCCTCTCTAGTTCTCTCTTCTAGTTCCAGTTCTTGATCTAGACTAGACCTAGTTCTAGTTGCTCTAGTCCTCATAATAGAGAAGCCCCACGAGGTTCTCTTATCCATCCTCTAGTTCTCCGGCGACGCAGAGCTCTGAACGACAAAGCATTTTGGATCGTGAACCAAGTACACGTGCAATCCGTAGAGAGGTCGTGCTTTTGGTTTTTCGTTAGAGTGATCACCGTGGACGATTTGTGAGACATAAAAAACGATCTACACCAACTCTCATTCCACTGGAACTCAAAATTGATAATGATGCGATCTAACCTTGTTGGTACGTACATTTTGAAGCAAATATGCCCTAGAGGCAATAATAAAGTTGTTATTTATATTTCCTTATATCATGATAAATATTTATTATTCATGCTAGAATTGTATTAACCGGAAACTTAGTACATGTGTGAATACATAGACAAACAGAGTGTCCCTAGTATGCCTCTACTTGACTAGCTCGTTAATCAAAGATGGTTAAGTTTCCTAACCATAGACATGTGTTGTCATTTGATGAACGGGATCACATCATTAGAGAATGATGTGATGGACAAGACCCATCCGTTAGCTTAGCATAATGATCGTTTAGTTTTATTGCTATTGGTTTCTTCATGACTTATACATATTCCTCTAACTATGAGATTATGCAACTCCCGAATACCGGAGGAACACTTTGTGTGCTATCAAACATCACAACGTAACTGGGTGATTATAAAGATGCTCTGCAGGTGTCTCCGATGGTGTTTGTTCAGTTGGCATAGATCGAGATTAGGATTTGTCACTCCGAGTATCGGAGAGGTATCTCTGGGCCCTCTCGGTAATGCACATCACTATGAGCCTTGCAAGCCATGTAACTAATGAGTTAGTTATGGGATGAAGCATTACGGAACAGGTAAAGAGACTTGCTGGTAACGAGAATGAACTAGGTATGGTGATACCGACGATCGAATCTCGGGCAAGTAACATACCGATGACAAAGGGAATAACATATGTTGTTATGCGGTTTGACCGATAAAGATCTTCGTAGAATATGTAGGAGCCAATATGAGCATCTAGGTTCCGCTATTAGTTATTGACCGGAGATGTGTCTCGGTCATGTCTACATAGTTCTCGAACACGTAGGGTCCGCACGCTTAACGTTCGATGACAATTTGTATTATGAGTTATGTGTTTTGGTGACTAAGTTTTGTTCGGAGTCCCGGATGAGATTAGGGACATGACGAGGAGTCTCGAAATGGTCGAGAAGTAAAGACTCATATATTGGAAGTGAAGGAAATATGCCCTAGAGGCAATAATAAAGTTGTTATTTATAGTTCCTTATATCATCATAAATATTTATTATTCATGCTAGAATTGTATTAACCGAAAACTTTGTACATGTGTGAATACATAGACAAACAGAGTGTCCCTAGTATGCCTCTACTTGATTAGCTCATTAATCAAAGATGGTTAAGTTTCCTAACCATAGACATGTGTTGTTATTTGATGAACGGGGTCACATAATTAGAGAATGATTGGATGGACAAGACCCATCCGTTAGCTTAGCATAATGATCGTTTAGTTTTATTGGTATTGCTTTCTTCATGACTTATACATATTCCTCTGACTATGAGATTATGTAACTCCCGAATACCGAAGGAACACTTTGTGTGCTATCAAACGTCACAACGTAACAGGGTGATTATAAAGATGCTCTACAGGTGTCTCCGAAGGTGTTTGTTGAGTTGGCATAGATCAAGATTAGGATTTTTCACTCCGTGTATCGGAGAGGTATCTCTGGGCCCTCTCGGTAATGCACATCACTATGAGCCTTGCAAGCAATGTGACTAATGAGTTAGTTACTGAAGGAAATATGCCCTAGAGGCAATAATAAAGTTGTTATTTATATTTCCTTATATCATCATAAATATTTATTTTTCATGCTAGAATTGTATTAACCAGAAACTTAGTACATGTGTGAATACATAGACAAACAGAGTGTCCCTAGTATGCCTCTACTTGACTAGCTCGTTAATCAAAGATGGTTAAGTTTCCTAATCATAGACATGTGTTGTTATTTGATGAACAGGATCACATCATTAGAGAATGATGTGATGGACAATACCCATCCATTAGCTTAGCATAACGATCGTTTAGTTTTATTGCTATTGCTTTCTTCATGACTTATACATATTCCTCTAACTATGAGATTACGCAAATCCCGAATACCGGAGTAACACTTTGTGTGCAATCAAACATCACAACGTAACTGGGTGATTATAAAGATGCTCTACAGGTGTCTCCGAAGGTGTTTGTTGAGTTGGCATAGATGAAGATTAGGATTTGTCACTCCGTGTATCGGAGAGGTATCTCTGCGCCCTCACGGTAATGCACATCACTATAAGCCTTGCAAGCAATGTGACTAATGAGTTAGTTACGGGATGATGGATGCATTATGGAACGAGTAAAGAGACTTGCCGGTAACGAGATTGAACTAGGTATGAGGATACCGACGATCGAATCTCGGGCAAGTAACATACCGATGACAAAGGGAATGACGCATGTTGTTATTGTTGGGGAACGCAGTAATTTCAAAAAAATTCCTACGCACACGCAAGATCTATCATGGTGATGCATAGCAACGAGAGAGGAGAGTGTAGTCCACGTACCCTCGTAGACCGTAAGCGGAAGCGTTATGACAACGCTTTTGATGTATCGTACGTCTTCACGATCTGACCGATCCTAGTACCGAAAGTACGGCACCTCCGCGATCTGCACACGTTCAGCTCGGTGATGTCCCACGAACTCTCGATCCAGCTGAGTGTCGAGGGAGAGCTTCGTCAGCACGATGGTGTGATGACGGTGATGATGAAGCTACCAGCGCAGGGCTTCGCCTAAGCACTACGAAGATATGACCGAGGTGGATTATGGTGGAGGGGGGCACCGCACACGGCTAAGACAATGATCAACTTGTGTGTCTATGGGGTGCCCCCTCCCCCGTATATAAAGGAGTGGAGGAGGGGAGGGTCGGCCCTCTCTATGGCGCGCCCTAGGGGAGTCCTACTCCCACCGGTAGTAGGATTCCCCCCTTCCAAGTAGGTAGGAGAGGAAGGAAGGAGGAGAGAGGGAGGAAGGAAAGGGGGCCGGCCCCCCTCCCAATTCGGATTGGGCTTGGGGGGGGGGTGCCCCCTCCTAGGCTGCCTCCTCCTCTCTCCCACTAAGGCCCAATAAGGCCCATACACTCCCCGGGGGGTTCCGGTAACCTCCCGGTACTCGGGTAAA
The DNA here is from genome assembly GCF_018294505.1 of Triticum aestivum. NCBI lineage: Eukaryota > Viridiplantae > Streptophyta > Magnoliopsida > Poales > Poaceae > Triticum > Triticum aestivum. The sequence continues at coordinate 362,504,615 of NC_057805.1, forward strand.
TGCCCGAACTCACCCGGAACTATTCCGATGTCCAAACGTAGCCATCCAATATATTGATCTTTATGTTTCGACCATTTCGAGACTCCTTGTCATGTTCGTGATCACATCCGGGACTCCGAACAACCTTCGGTACATCAAAACACATAAACTCATAATACCGATCGTCACAGAACGTTAAGCGTGCGGACCCTACGGGTTTGAGAACTATGTAGACATGACCGAGACTCATCTCTGGTCAATAACCAATAGCGGAAACTGGATGCTCATATTGGTTCCTACATATTCTACGGAGATCTTTGTCGGTCAAACCGCATAACAACATACGTTGTTCCCTTTGTCATCGGTATGTTACTTGCCTGAGATTCAATTGTCGGTATCTCAATACCTAGTTCAATCTCGTTACCGGTAAGTCTCTTTACTCATTCCGTAATGCATCATCCCGCAACTAACTCATTAGTCACATTGCTTGCAAGGCTTATAGTGATGTGCATTACCGAGAGGGCCCAGAGATACCTCTCTGACAATCGGAGTGACAAATCCTAATCTCGATCTATCCCAACTCAACAAGTAGCATCGGAGACACCTGTAGAGCACCTTTATAATCACCCAGTTACGTTGTGACGTTTGGTAGCACACTAAGTGTTCCTCCGGTATTCGGGAGTTGCATAATCTCATAGTCATAGGAACATGTATAAGTCATGAAGAAAGCAATAGCAACATACTAAACGATCAAGTGCTAAGCTAATGGAATTGGTCAAGTCAATCACATCATTCTCTAATGATGTGATCCCATTAATCAAATGACAACTCATGTCTATGGCTAGTAAACTTAACCATCTTTGATTCAACGAGCTAGTCAAGTAGAGGCCTACTAGTGACACTCTGTTTGTCTATGTATTCACACATGTACTAAGTTTCCGGTTAATACAATTCTAGCATGAATAATAAACATTTATCATGATATAAGGAAATATAAATAACAACTTTATTATTGCCTCTAGGCATATTTCCTTCAGTCTCCCACTTGCACTAGAGTCAATAATCTAGATTACACAGTAATGATTCTAACACCCATGGAGTCTTGGTGCTGATCATGTTTTGCTCGTGAGAGAGGCTTAGTCAACGGTTCTGCGACATTCAGATCTGTATGTATCTTGCCAATCTCTATGTCTCCCTCCTTGACTTGATCGCGGATGGAATTGAAGCGTCTCTTGATGTGCTTTGTTCTCTTGTGAAATCTGGATTCCTTTGCCAAGGCAATTGCACAAGTATTGTCACAAAAGATTTTCATTGGACCCAATGCATTAGGTATGTGCTTTGTGAAAGTCCAATTAAGCGTCTTGATCTATCTCTATAGATCTAGATGCCTAATATATAAGAAGCTTCACCGAGGTCTTTCATTGAAAAACTCTTATTCAAGTATCCTTTTATGCAATCCAGAAATTCTATATCATTTCCAATCAACAATATGTCATCCACATATAATATTAGAAATGCTACAGAGCTCCCACTCACTTTCTTGTAAATACAAACTTCTCCGAAAGTCTGTATAAAACCATATGCTTTGATCACACTATCAAAACGTTTATTCCAACTCCGAGATGCTTAGACCAGTCCATAAATGGATCGCTGGAGCTTGCACACTTTGTTAGCATCCTTTGGATTGATAAAACCTTCAGGTTGCATCATATACAACTCTTCTTCCAGAAATCCATTCAGGAATGCAGTCTTTACATCCATTTGCCAAATTTCATAATCATAAAATGCAGCAATTGCTAACATGATTCGGACGGACTTAAGCATCTCTACGGGTGAGAATGTCTCATCGTAGTCAACTCCTTGAACTTGTCAAAAACCTTTCGCAACAAGTAGAAGCTTTGTAGATAGTAACATTACCGTCAGCATCAGTCTTCTTCTTGAAGATCCATTTATTCTCGATGGCTTGCGATCATCGGGCAAGTCAAGTAACATGACCTCCATTGAAGCAAGATGCTTGGAGCTGCTTGAAGATGCTAGTCTTCGATAGGCTAGGATTTCCCCTTCTCTTCTGGCATTCTGCAGTTCAGTCCACATATACAGCCCATTTCATTGATACTGATGCATATGTAGTGTAGATCCTTGCTTGCGAGTACTTTGCATGAGTATTCACGGTTGCTTTGCTCCCCCTTTTCCCCCTTTCTTCTCCTTTCCAGTTGATGCAACCAGATGTCGGAGCCCAGGAGCCAGATGCCACCGCCGATGCCTGCTACTACGTGAAGAACGCTGACGACCAGGAGTAGTTAGGAGGCTCCCAGGCAGGAGGCCTTGCGTCTTCGATCGTGTTGCTTTGTGCTAGCCTTCTTAAGGCAAACTTGTCTAACTTATGTCTGTACTTAGATATTGTTGCTTCCGCTGACTCTTGTGTATTCGAGCTTATGTATTCGAGCCCTTGAGGCCCCTGGCTTGTAATATAAAGCTTGTATTATTTTATTTGTGTCTAGAGTTGTGTTGTGATATCTTCCCGTGAGTCCTTGATCTTGATCGTACACATTTGCGTGTATGATTAGTGTACGATTGAGTTGGGGGCGTCACAATTGTGCTGAAAGATTTAATTTTTTCGCCGTCGTTGTGAACTTTGCAATGAACATGGTCATTTAAATCTCCAATGCAAATTCTTTCATGATCAAATCATGCCCAAAAATTGTGATAACTTGATTACCCTTGAGCATCATAAAGAGCTTAGTCTTCTTTTGGGGTATGAAGAAATGAAACGTATAACTAAGGGTATTCCAAAATTTAATCTCGAGATATTTCTTGATTTTGATCTAGAGGAAATTTATATGTTTTGTTCGGTAAATTGCATTGAGAATCCTTATATTGCCAACTATCTAAAGTCAAGAAAACAAATAGAATATGAAGAGAGTACTAACGAAAGGGAAAATATTTCCCAATGCCCTCCTAGTGTTTATTATGATGAATCAGGTAATGAGGAGGAGCTTCCTATCTAACCAATCACATCAATAAGAAGCATGAAAAGATTTATTAAACCCACACATAAGGTGGTGAAGAAGCAGAAAAGAAGAAAGAATAGAGGTAAAAAGGTATCTCTCCCAAATAATGTTGCTCCTATTATTGTTGTGCCTCATGAAAATGAATCCAAAATAATTTTGGAAGATGATGCACTTGATGATGATTTTGTTATACCTATTGCTTGTTGTGATGATTATGATTGGGAAGATAATGATATCCCTTATGATCTTGAAAATCTTTTTAGCACTTGCTTGGAACAATATGATAATAATGTTTTCTAAACTATTGGTGCCATTCATGCTATTGATAAGAATGATTGTGATGATATGCAAAACCACAAGCTTGGGGATGCTATGTTTAATGAGTATGACATGTTTGAAGATTTATTTGCTGGAAATAATGCTTGTCCTAAGCTTGGGGATGCTTTGCTTAATGAATATGATCCTTTGATTCGTTCTACTTTCGATAAGAAAATTTATTATGATGATAGCATGCCTCCTATTTATGATGATTACATTGATAAAAGTGGGTTTGGAAGAGTGCCAACTCTAGGTAGTAGTGATCCCACTATTTTGGAGGGTGTTGAATCTTATTACAATATTGATGAAAGTGGATTTGGAGAGGTCATGACTTTATTTAGTGATACATCCACTATTTTGGAAGAGGTTTCAATTGATTATGACAATGAAGTTGCTATCTATGATGATTATTATGATGACATGTATGCCATAAAGAGTGATAAATCTTCTATGGTTGTGCATCATGAAAAGAGTGTTGTATGTGATGGTTATATTGATGAATCTATTCATGATGCTACTGAAAATTATCATGAGAGAGGAACTTATGACTCATGATGCTCTCTTTATGTTTCAATTCTTATCTTTTATGCGAGCATCATTGAAATCATCATGCCTAGCTTAAAAGGTATTAAAGAAAAGTGCTTGTTGGGAGACAACCCAACACTTTTACATACTGTTTTTGTGTGTTCACATGATTATGCTATTGTATTGATCATGTTTTATTGCTTTTGTCTCAATAAAGTGCCAAGTAAAACCTTTGGGATCATCTTGGGTGATAGTTGATTTGACCTTGCTGAAAAACAGAAACTTTTGCGCTCACGAAAATAAGTCTAATTTTTAAGTGAAGAGTGCTTTTGAGTTGATTATTTTTGCAGATGTTTAATATACAAATTGCTCATGTGGTAGTAACTTTTTCATAATTTTTAGAGTAGCATAAGTATGGTAGTTATCCAGATCATTACAGACTTCTGTTTTTGACAGGTTCTGTTTTCAATGCATAGTTTGCTTGCTTTCTAGTTTCTATGGCTTATATCAATATAAATTGTAGAAATGATATGCTACAGTAGGCATTGTGTGGAAAAATTATGAATCTTGTCTTTGACAGTACCAAAGTGAAATGGTTTGCTCTTTATCATACTAACCTATCTCACAAAGTTCCGTTAAGTTTTGTGTGATTGAAGTTTTCAAGTTTTGGCTGAGATATCGATATGGGGAGAATAAGGAGTGACAAGACCCTAAGATTGGGGATGCCCAAGGTACCCCAAGGTTATATTCAAGGAAGATCCAAGCAACTAATCTTGGGGATGCTCCGGAAGGCATCCCCTCTTTCGTCTCCAACATTATTGGTAACCTCACTTGGAGCTATGTTTTCATTCGTCACATGATATGTGTTTTACTTGGAGCGTCAATTTATTTTGTTAGGATTTGCTTGATGTTATTTATAATAATGTTTTTCATCTTTTATTTCAATAAAAGTGGCAATGATAGCCTTTACTATGCTTATTTTGCAAGCCTACATGTTGCTGTTTGAAAACAGGAAGTTTATCGATGTTGCAAAAATTCCCGAGGAAAGTCAGAATGTGATAAAATGTTGAAACTTTTTGCATAATAAGATAGGATAAATTTTCTACAGTGTGGTAGAATTTCATAATGTTTGGAGTTGAATAAGTATTGATACTCTTGCATTCTTTACAGACTGTACTGTTTTGGCAGATTGCTGTTATGTTTGCATTGTTTGCATATGCTTGCTTGTTTAATGAATCTATTTGAGGATAGGAGTATTAAATATGCAGAGGCATTTAGTATGAAATATTGAATAATAATTTTAGTGATTTGCTACAATAGAGAGTGATAAGGTTTTTGCATTGGTTTATACTAACTTATCTCACGAGTTCTTGTTGAGTTTTGTGTGGATGAAGCTTTTGAGATTTAGGAAATCCGTGATATGAGAGGAATTAAGGAGACACAAAATCTCAAGCTTGGGGATGCCCAAGGCACCCCAAGATAATACTTCAAGAAGTCTCAAGCATCTAAGCTTGGGGATGCCCCGGTAGGCATCCCACCTTTCTTCTTCAACAATTATCGGTTAGTATCGGTTGAACCTAAGTTTTTTCTTCTTCACATGAGTTATGTTGTTCTTAGAATGTCATTTTATTTTTGTTCTACTTGCTGTTTTCATAAAATACTTAGATCTAAAAGATTTTAAATAAAATAGAGTCCTCAAATAGTTGCCAAGGAGGCTAAGTAAGCAGCATTCACATCCCGTCAACAAAGCTCTTTTCTTTGGAATTGCTCATGTGCTTCACTTATATCCTATGAGTAAATTGTTGAATAAACTGAATGTCAGAAAGTTGAAATCATATCATGCCTAGTGGTAGCTTCACATTGGGTATAGAAAGTGAAATCTTTTGAGGCTTGACAATCACAAAATTGGGCATACAAGTAATTCATGAATGATTAGTATAAGGAAGAGAACTTTCACATGAAAATACACTATCCTGGAAATCTTTTGTGATTGTGAGCCCCCATCAAAATATTATATGCCAAAATTGTTGACGTTTGACAAGGAAGACAACGTAATGATTTATGTTTGTTCATATTCACATAGAAGTTATATTGTCATAGATCCTTCAACATGTGGTGCTTGCCCCCCATCTTTGCTATCCAAAAATTCCGCACCAAGTAGAGATACTACTTGTGCATCCAAAAACCCTTAAACCCAAATCTTATTTTCAAGAGTCCACCATACCTACCTAAGGATTGAATAAGATTCTTCAAGTAAGTTGTCATCGGTGCAATAAGGCAATAAAAATTGCTTCTAAAAGTGTGAGATCATTTAGTGTAAGAGAAAATTGAGCGTTGTACGAACTTGTGATGGAAAAGAATAAAAGCGATAGACTGCATAATAAAGGTTGCTATCATAAGGGGAATTATAACGTGACGTTCTTTTGCACTAAGTGGTTGAGCATACAAACAAATAAGCGCATGGCAACCTCTGCTTCCCTCTGCGAAGGGCCTATATTTTACTTTTATGTATTTACTTTTATGCAAAGAGTCAAAGTTTTTCTCTCTATTCCTTTTTATTTTTCTCTTTTGGCAAGCATCATGTGGTGAGGAAAGATCTAGGCACATATGTCCAGTTGAATATGGGTAGCATGAGTTATTATTGTTGACATCACCCTTGAGGTGAATACGTTGGGAGGCCAAACAATAAGCCCCTATCTTTCTGTGTGTCCGGTTGAAACGTTTTGCTCATGTGTATGCGGTGAGTGTTAGCAATCATAGAAGACTATATGATGGTTGAGTATGTGGAGCTCTTACTTAAACTCTGTTGAATAAGTTGAATTGCAATTGCTTGGTGACTAAGAACATAGGTTGTTGAGTTTCAAGAGAGTTCATTGTTTGAACCTTAACATGTGAATTTGTTGCTACTATAACATGAGAAGTTTTATAAGAAAGAATTTCTGTTATGATGCTAGGAAAAGTGATTGAAATTGTTATTAATCAAAGTTGTGCACTTTGCTAGCATTCACACTTCATAAATTATTTCTTTTACCATTTACCAACTTGAGGACGAGTAGGAATTAAGCTTGGGGATGCTGATATGTCTCCAACGTATCTATAATTTATGAAGTATTCATGTTGTTATTTTATCATTCTTGGATGTTTTACAATCATTTTATAGCAACTTTATATCATTTTTTAGGACTAACCTATTGACCCAGTGCCCAGTGCCAGTTGCTGTTTTTTTGCTTGTTTTTTACATCGCAGGAAATCAATATCAAACGGAGTCCAAAAACCGCGAAAGTTGCTGGAGATTTTTTATGAACCAGAACACCCAAGATGGGCCAGAGCAGCACCTGGGGGGTGCCCCGAGGGGGGCACAACCCACCAGGGCGCGCCTGGGGGCCCAGGCGCGCCCAGGTGGGTTGTGCCCACCTCGGTGGCCTCCCGCACCCCCTCTTTACCCTATAAATTCACAAATATTCTGAAACCCTTCTGGTTAACCTAGATCAGAAGTTCCATCGCCGCAAGGCTCTATAGCCACCGAAAACCAATCTAGACCCGTTCCGGCACCCTGCCGGAAGGGGCAATCATCACCGGTGGCCATCTTCATCATCCCGGCGGCCACCACGATGAGGAGGGAGTAGTCCACCCTCGGGGCTGAGGGTTTGTACCAGTAGCTATGTGTTTAATCTCTCTCTCTCTCGTGATCTATATCATGGGCTTTGTTAACATAGATGGATCATATGATGTTTCTCCCCTCTATACTCTTGTTGTGATGAACTGAATCTTTACCCTTTGAAGTTTTGTCTTGTCGGATTGAATATTCGGATATGAGAACACATGATGTATGTCTTGCGGTATGAATACTTGAGGTGACAATGGGGTATCATATTTATTCACTTGATGTATGTTATGGCACTCAACTTGCGGATTCCCGAGGTGAGATTGGGGTAATCTATGCATAGGGGTTGATGCACATTTTTATTTTCTTTTCTTCGATAGAAACTTTGGGGTCTCTTTGTAGTTCCTTGTGTGGATTGAGTATTATGAATATGAATTTGCTATGGTGTTATATTAGTACGAACTCTTGATTAGATCGATCGGAAAGAATAGCTTGCGTTATTTTAGTACGAACTCTAGGATAGATTGATCGGAAAGAATAGCTTTGAGGTGGTTTCGTACACTACAAACAACTCTATCTTTTGTTCTCCGCTAATAGGAACTCAAGAGTGATTATTTATTGCACTTTGAGGGATAATCATATGATCCAACTATGTTAGCACTGTTGAGAGATTTCACTAGCGAAAGTACGGACCCTAGGCCTTGTTTTCAAGCATTGCAATACTGTTTTTGTGCCCGTTTACTATTTGCTACCTTGCTGTTTTTATTTATTCAGATTATAAAAATATATTTCTACCATCCATATTACACTTTTATCACCATCTCTTCGCTGAACTAGTGCACCTATACAAATTGCCATTGTATTGGGTGTGTTGGGGACACAAGAGATTTCTTGTATTTTGTTGCAGGGTCATTTGAGAGAGACCATCTTCATCCTACACCTCTCACGGATTGATAAACCTTAGGTCATCCACTTGAGGGAAAATTGCTACTGTCCTACAAAACTCTGCGCTTGGAGGTCCAACACATGTCTACAAGAATAAAGTTGCATAGTAGACATCAATGATGAGCCCAGATTCCGCGAAATGGCTTGAGGCCATGAAATCTGAGATGGGATGCATGTATGAGAACAAAGTATGGACTTTGGTTACTTGCCCGATGATCAGCAAGCCATAGAGAATAAATGGATCTTCAAGAAGAAAACTGACGCTGGCGGTAATGTTACTGTCTATAAAGCTCGACTTGTTGCGAAAGGTTTTCGACAAGTTCAAGGAGTTGACTACGATGAGACCTTCTCACCCATAGAGATGCTTAAAGTCTAACCGAATCATGTTAGCAATTGCCGCATTTTATGAAATCTGGCAAATGGATGTCAAAACTGCATTCCTTAATGGATTTATTAAGAAGAGTTGTATATGATGCAACCAGAAGGTTTTCTCAATCCTAAAGGTGCTAACAAAGTGTGCAAGCTCCAGCGATCCATCTATGGACTGGTGCAAGCATCTCGGAGTTGGAATATACGCTTTGATGAGTTGGTCAAAGCATATAGTTTTATACATACTTGCAGTGAAGCCTGTATTTACAAGAAAGTGAGTGGGAGCACTATAGCCTTTCTGATAAGTATATGTGAATGACATATTGTTGATCGGAAATGATGTAGAATTTTCTGGAAAGCATAAAGGATACTTGAATAAGAATTTTTCAATGAAAGTCCTCGGTGAAGCTGCTTATATATTGGGCATCAAGATCTATTGAGATAGATCAAGACGCTTAATTAGACTTTCACAAAGCACATACCTTGATAAGGTTTTGAAGAAGTTAAAAATGGATCAGTCAAAGAAGGGGTTCTTGCCTGTGTTACAAGGTGTGAAGTTGAGTCAGACTCAATGCCCGACCACTGCAGACACTACAAAAGAATACACTTCCGTGATGATATGTGTTTGTCATAGTAGGTCACGCTTTTCTGTCATGCATGTACATCCATGACGATTTTATGACAGAATCAAGATAGTCATACCTGTGCTGTCGTAGAAGTGTTCCATGACGTTACCAAAATTATCATCACGGAAGTGTACACTTCCATGATGATAAATCGCGCGTCATAGAAGTGCTTTCATCAAGGGTGACCGACACATGGCATCCACCGTAACAGGTCGCTGTTAAGCTATCGGGTCCGGTTTTGAATCTGATAACCCGTTAACAGCCCGGACCAATGGGGATTTTCCACGTGTAAAATTCTCATTGGACGGAGGACACACGTGTTGGCTCACTGTTGGGACAAATGTCATCCACTCATTGGACAGGAGGCGCCTATGATACGTCGACACGTGGCACGCCCAACAGAGGCCCATTCCGGTGAAAAGGCCGGACCATTTGACTTGGTCAAAAAGAGCTGGCCCACGGAAACCCTGTTAATGGCCTGTTTGTATATCGCCCATTTACGACCCGCTAACTCCCGGCCCGTTGAGGCCTATCGGAATTAAGCCCAGTAGATTCATCTGGGCCGTCCAATATGATTCCAGCCCATTGTAACTTCCGGCCCATGTATGGCCAATGATGTGTTTCGGCCCGTATGAGGTCCTTCATAACTCTGGGCCCAATAAAGGCCCGAGATGAAACTGGCCCATAATGAATAGTGTAAAGCTTTATACCCATTAACGACCCATTATTCCGTCGGTCGTTTCCAGCCCGTGTTAACTTTCAGCCTTCTAAGGGCCCATTTATTCTTGGGCTCATTTCTAGAATTCAGTTAGTTACGGTTCGTTACTGGCGTGTTCCGTTTGTGGGCCAAATTCAGCCCGTGGTTACATTCGGCCTATTTGTGGCCCGTTAACCCGTTGGGCTATTTTCATAGCGTTATCAAATACGGCCTGTTAACGGCCCGTTAAGGTCCACTAATAGTACGGCCCATGTTTGGCGAAATGATTATATGCCCCGTAGAAGGTCCATGGATCCTACGGCCCATAGAAGACCAATGGATCCTACGGCCCATAGAAGGCCCATGGATCATACGACCCGTAGAAAGTCCATGGATCCTAGGCCCGTAGAAGGCCCATGGATCCTATGGCCCGTAGAAGGCCCATGGATCCTACAACCAGTAGAAGGCCCATGGATCCTACGGCCCGCATGAGGCCCATGGTTACAACAGTCCGTGTGTTGCCATGATTATTGTGGCCTAGTTACCAAAAATAGGTTATTGTGGCCACTAGAAAAATGCGGAAAAAGAACTGTAGTGACTACAAGCAAACAACTAAACAAGACAATAAGGAAATAAATAAGTAAGCAACTAACGCTAGCCTATCACAACTATTACACATATTACATCCACTGGGCATCAAGGTTCGCCACCAGTGCAAATATAGGGAACAAAGCAGCATATTACATACACTAGCCGTCACATGAACAGAGTACAGTAAGACGCAAGAATATAGTACTTAAAAATAGAAAATGAGCTCATAGACCTTACCACATGCTTGGTTCGGGGCCAGTATAGAACAAGGCGTTCCCAGTCATCGTCCGGTAAATGTGTCTCAGGAGAACGTAAGGGAATTTGATGAGTTTCTTTGCCAGTGAAGTACGTTTTCTTCAGGTAATTCCGATACTGCCACCAAGCATTCTTGAAGATTGCAGAGGTATTACCACAGGTTACCTCATCCTGAGTTTCCAAATCGGTCCTTCTCTATAGAGAAAAATGGGAATCACATCGTTAATCTCAAGTGGGATTCTAATAGCATCTCCAATAGATGATGTAAAATAGATGTACAATTTACATCACCAAAAACCACCTGAATTCAACAGATGAGGTAAAAACTGTTGACTCTGAACTTAACTGTTGAAACTGAAATTTACTGTGGAATCTGAATGTTACTATCGAAACTGAACGCAATGGTAGCAGAGAGGCACTTGACATGTAGTTTATGGAGGGCCTGCAGTACATCTTCAACCTACACCCCCCTGAGCCGCCAGCCACCACCGGCCGAACCGCCAGCCCCCGCGCCACCTGGCCGCCCCGAAACAACTCCCCACCGCCGGTCCGAAATGACTCCCCACCGCCGGTCCGCCGCCGCCCCGGCCAGCCCTCAAGCCCCGCCCCCACGCGCCGAGCTTTTTCTCCGGCGATCCCCACGCCACCGCCCCACCACTACACCCCAACCACCCCACCCTGAAACCTAAGATAGAAAGTGGGGTACCTCTCCGGCGAGCCCCCTCCCCGCTGCGGGTGGTTCTTCCTTAACTCCGGCGAGTCCCCCACCCCCTGAAAATCGACTGACCCAAAAGTCGATTCAGTTGACTGAAGTGTAGCTAAATCGGAGAAGAGTAGCAGCACGAGCGAGGGGGAGAGCAGCAGCGCGAGAGCCGGAGCAGCAGTAGTGGCAGCGCGAGCGAGAGCCGGAGCAGCAGCAGCTGCGCGAGCGAGCGAGCAAGAGCCGGAGCAGCAACATATCCGGCTGGTATGGCCGCCGCTGCCGAAGGGGCCTCGCACTGGGGGAGAGCCGCCGTGGAGATGTCGCCCGCGGTGCCGGCTTCGAGGTAGCTGCTCCATGGGGGTGCAGGATGGAGCACCGTCGGCGCTGGGATTTCGAGTTAAGGAGAAGGTGCGATGCGATGAGTGTACAACCTCTTTGGTGGCGCCGAGTAGGTCTCGGCTTCGTCCGAGGAGTCGGTGAGGATGCTGAGGTTCCGGTGGAGCAGGTTAAGGCGGCGCTGTGGGGATGGAGCAGCCGCGATAGACGAGGCGATCGTCGGAGCAGCTCCTTGTAGGTGGAGGACGGGGCGGCTGAACCGGCGGGACGACGAGATGGACGACAAATCCTCATCCAGGGAGGTGGACAAGGGACATCGAGCTGTTGCGGTGGACGACGTTGTCGGGGAAGAGGCTCCGGCTGGGCAGCGGTGAGGTGGCGGATGGAGGAGGGTGGGATTTCGCGGCTGGAGAAGAGAGGTTATGGCGGCCTGGGATTTCGAATGGCGAAAAGGAGGCGATGGGAGGGGGGAACCATGACTTAGGGACGCGCTTGTCCAAAATGTAGGATGTGTTACAAAAGTACCCCCCACCGATTTGAACTAGCGGCCCTTTCGGCTTAGGGTTAGAAGGGGGATTTCGCGTGTCGGGATTTGGCAGCTGGAGGGAGTTTTCGCGCGTGTTGTAATTTCTGGATAGCAAGGCGCGGGTAGTGAAGGCGCCCGTTTTAGGAGCATGATATCTGAATTTTCGGGATATAACAAGGCGGGGTTGAATTTTAGGGACAAGCCTAACGTGTAATATTGTACTTGTACGTACTAAATCAATTCGCACTTCCCTCAACGAGAAAATAAAATAAAACTAGTCACACCACACAAAGAGAGAGTCTTGTCCCGTTTTACTATACAAATGCTATTCAAAGCTAGTATGAATCCATGTTATGTCCAATTAAATTTTTTCGCTGGCTGTATAATGCATGTATCCTACTCATACAAACATTTTAGTGCATTCCAAATGTCTATACTACCGATGCAATTCGAACTGAATTTGAATTTGTTTCTCTATTTCAATAAGAATCTACAATCATGATTGTTGCCAACTTCAACCATCATTCGTGTATTACCTTAATAACACACCACATGATTACTATAGAGATAGATATGAAGTATGTGTACTATATGAACTCGATTCTAGTTTTTGAATATACTTGATGTTGATTCCAAATAATAGTACATTTGATGTACTAACTATATATTCATAATCTAAACCATGTTCCATACATACACCGTATTTATCACACAAAGTATAGTGCCCCGCCCCCTACATTATGACAAGTATTTAGCCCTGAGCTGCAAAAGCCACACATTAGCCCAAATTATAAATGTTCTACATTATGATATCTTCTTCAAGTATCCGTATCCACTTTTTTATAATGAATTATGATCTTTGTTCGTCTTTTACACCTTCACGATCCTCTTCTCTTTGTAGCTAGCTAGTGCTAACTTTCTACCGTGCATGCACACGCCCGCCCCCCTCTCACCCTCCCTTAGCGTCCCCTCCATCGCGCACATTCATTATTTCTCTTTAGGTCGTTCACCGGCGGTGTGTGTAGGCCCCCCGGCTCCTTCTTTCTGGCACACACCGGTCGATATACCTCTCTAGCCAAGTGTGCCTACCACAAACACATACTTCCCCTCTTCTCTTCTCACCGTCCATGCCCCCCTATGTCCAATACGGTTCCACGCAGGTGCACACTCCCACCCCTCTTTTCATTGATCTCATACTCGCACACTCCCCCCCTCGACATGGTAGGCCTCTCGCACCACCTCCTAGCCACACCCCTCTCCCCCTGTCTGTCTCTCTGGACCTTATTTGCTTCTAACACATGCATGCATGTATACGTACCGATCTCCCTACATATAGCCATGTCGACTATAATTCGTTTTCCCCACGCACCGATAGACTCCTCACTAGTTATGTCCCTCCCTTTCTCGGACACACGACGGTTGATCTTCCTATGTAGTTACGTATGCTTACCACAACCATATCGTCTCCCCTCATCATCCTTGCATACCTCCTGACCCGTCTCTCACACGCACGTGCATAGACAGACAGACATCCCCGCCCTCTCTTATTGATATTGCACTCATACCCTCTGTTTGCCTAGCAGGCCTCTCCCACCATTTCTGAGACGCCACTCCACCACCAACCCTCCGACACTCTACCTTTGTGTTTCTCCCAACCTTATTCCTCTGCTACACATATCCATGGACGCCGATCGATCTCCCTCAATACATAGCTAGGTCTCTCTCCTTCCCCACACATATACTAGTCGATCGGTCTCTGCCCCCTTCCCCCCCCACATCGATAGTCGAACGTTGTAGGTAGGTACTCATGCCACAAAGAAAAACTGCACCTCTGCCCTCTCAAATTCCAGTAGGCCAGCCGCCCTGTATCTTTGACATGGGCAAACACAAATTCAATGGCACTCTTTCTCGATCGTGCAGCCACACACTTCATCCCTGTTTTCGATTCTATCGATATCACACATCCATGACTCCGTTTCACACACATTGCATATGTTATGTTTTTTTGTTTGAGATATCATCGACACATTGCCTCTGTTTCGCACAAACCATCTCTCTCTCACACCCACCCACGTACGTAACTGCTCCTAAAGAAGAGGTGCACGCAGGACGCACGTACTCACGTCTCGTTCCCGGCCACACCCGCGCGGGTACACGGTGGAGTTCGTTTCTGTACGAAAAGGCAACCCACATGATAATTTGATGCGTATAGCGGTTGTTTACTCGAAGGAGGGTTGGGTACCACGCCTAGACAGAACAAAGTTTGACTTGACGCGTTAGTATTAACTAAAGTTATATATTCCTCAATGGCACGTATAGAATATAAAACGATTGCCGTGGGGAAAATGGAAAAATCCGCTCCACTATATAGAACGGAGCCTGCCTGCCAGGGTTTGTCTCTCGTCACACCATCTCACACAAGGCGGCGGTGGCCTGTCACTCTCAGCGTTGGTCAGTGATCTAGCCGCATCCCGCCCGCCGGCGGAAAGGGAGGATGTGCATCGTTTCTCCGTTCGACGGCGTTGAGGCAGCACGTCCCGATCTGCGGTACCCGCCGTTCTCTCTGACCAAACTCCGGCGCGGTAGGGCCTTCGCCACTTGCTCGCTGCCGCAGTATGGGCAGATCTCGGCCGCCGGCGCCCTCCTAGTAACATCCCGACGACCCTCAGGTACAGCTTCCTCCGGCCTTGCTCCCCTGCTCATCTTCCCACGTTGCTGCATGTGGATCTTCTTTAGTTGTTTGCTTAAAACGTATCTCGGTCGGTGTACTTTCCATCGTGCAATCTCGTCCTCAAACCATTTTTGATAAACCACCATGCTGCTATCTTTCCCTTATTACGTGGAATATGCTTCTTTTTTGTCGGCTTATGTGTCTTCAACTCGTGTTATTGGGCAGTAATTGTTTCCTTTCTACCTCCTTTTGCAAACAGGGCTATCCATTTTCACCTCGTTGCTATTGTGACCTTTTAGTGAACTGCACAAATCACTTTTTTCTTAAGAGTGTTTTGTGCAGTTCCGCCAAAATGTCACACGGGCAACCTTTTTACATTTCTGTGGGACTGCAGAAAGGGAGATTGGTTTTGCTATCCTCCTCATCCAACTCCGTGCCTAATCTTCTCCAACAAGTAGTTAGTCCTAAAGAGAGATCGCAGAGGTGATCGGCTTCTATTTGTGTGTGTTATGTTTCATCATCTAGTTCCACTATTATTGTAATCACACTGAGTGGATATCTTTGCAAACAGGGATGGTCCGCTCGATTTTAGTGGAGCTGCACGAAATGATCGGATTGTGGTGTCCCCCATACAGCTCTTTTTTGGCTACAACGCTAGGTGAAACTAGCTCCCAAGCAATGAACATTGTGCCCAGGAAATGGAGCCATGCCTACGAACAACATCGATCAATTATATATTTTTCTTTATTTGTACACCTTCTCACAACTTTGTCTTCAGTTGTGATGTGAATATTGGCGCTGATCTGCGAACCTTTGAGATGCATTAGCAGCCATGGTAGTTGCATTTGAATTTGATGGAATGTTGTAACAAGATAATCTTGAGGCAAGAGGACACATGAATCCTAAGTTGAAACCTTTTTTTTCCTGCGGGAACCAAAGTTGAAAACTTCATAGCATCATAGTACAATTTCATTAAAATTATGCGTACATATATATATATATATATATATATATATATATATATAAACAAATCCTGAAGGATTGATAGCAATGCTAGAAACAATTCAACTTCGTTTCGCCGACATGTGGGACATCCTTCATCCGGCTCCACCTGCCATGCAGCAATATTGAGTGCACAACTGCCGGGAAAGATTCACCCGATCGTTGCGCCGCAGTAGTAATGACTAGTGAGCAGTCAAATCACAGAGCCCCACCTTCACCACGGTAAGTTGCTCGGACAAAGCAACCATCATTTCTCTGTCCCTTGAATCCGCTGGTACTCCCATATTCCCAGAGTAATAAGTTGCTCGGGCGAGGCAACTATCACTTCACCTTTACCATAGTAAGTACTAGTACCTCCTTTTTTTAACTCTAGAAACAACCACACATGAATATTGGCGGTAGCAGCACAGCAACTGAATAAAAATTTGAAACCAACCAATGAACTACTACTAATGGTGAGCGTTTGCTAGTATCATGTACTCCGTCTGTCCATGTATATAGGGCTTAATGTGTTTTCCGAGACTAACTTTGGCCCTTTTGGATCCATGGGTTAGAGTTAGTTTGAGCTAGTTGGGGCTCAAATAGCCCTAAAGTATCCAAGCATGAGGGTTAAATTGGAGCAAGTTGCACCGAACCCACCAAAAAAACTATCCCACCCAAGAGGTGCTAATTGGAGATAGTTCTCATTGGGCCCACTGGAAAACAGTTTTCTCTCTCTATCAAGTGCATTTATTGTCAGTCTAACCCTGTCACCCAAACACCTCTTTGGCTACAGTTAGTTTAGGGTTAGTCATGAGTTAGTCTAACCTCTAGCTAAGTGAGAGTATCCAAACAGGAGCAATATAGGACATGCAAGTTGCTGAAAGCATGCAGTCAGATTCGTACGTGAAAGGAACGTGAAAGGATCTTCGAATGATATAATTTTCAAATTATATAAAATCTTATCAATAGTCAAAGGCATCCTCGAAGAATACATTAGGCCCTATATAAAATATTATCAATAGTCAAAACCAAGTGTTCTAAACGAGTTCAAAACGAGAAACTGGACCCACTCACGGCACGGCACGCCTGTCTCGTTTGGTCCGTCGGTCAAAGTGCTACCTCTTCTTGGCATAACAATAGAGTACAGTATTCTTTTTAGAATGCTCTTGGCATGTCGCTAACATATAATGAGTTAACCGACCTCAATAGACGGCAAAAACGCCAGCCCGCCGCACTTTGAGATAGACGAGGAGCGAGAAGCGATACGAGCTGCTGGATTACTAGAGCTAGGTGTCGCACGGAGGCCAAGAAATATGGTGATAGCGTGGGTTAGCCATGTAGTATGATGTAACTACACTGGGCTGCCGTGTTTCATACTCTTCCAGTCCACTGTGGAGATGATTGGTTGATTTTATATCGCTGGATAATATAAAATATTATGAGTGCAGACGCTCCACCATGAGGTTCCTTGCTCCTTCTCGGTCGTCGGGAATATATGTTCTTCCACTCTTTTTTTGACATGAGCTTTGTTCATCTTTTTGCCAACACGCGGCAACTCGCTGAACGATGAGAAGCTTGCTTACGACGCCTTCTCCCTCGCTAATGCATGCGTGGTGGCTCGCAGCACGAGGAGAAACTTTTGCTTACAAGCGGTGGACGTGCACCAGTTCATAGTGGGAGTAACATAGGTAGTAACATAGCGCAGTCCAAGACAAGTTTGCTTATGTGGCATGTATTTAATGAGGAGAGATGTGTTTAGAGTAACATAATATGTTACTGTAACATAGCGCTTTCCAAGAAAGGATGAGTCTACAAGGTAATAAATGAAGCCAACTAGTATGACACTACTACTATGTTACTTTGCATTATGGAGGTAGTAACTTAGACTAGTGTCATATGCATGACACTAGTCTAAGTTACTCTGCACTATGACCAGCCTAAGAGCATGGTTAATAGTATAGCCAGCTGATGGCTATAAGAAACTGCCATATCATGTATAGCCATCATTTATAGTCACTCATATAGTAGTGTGGGCTACAAGGTTGGCTATAACATTACTACGTAGTTCTTTTTTTCAACCTTCTCTCTTTCTCTTTCTTCACATTTATTCTATTTGTCTAGGAATCCGCATATAGCTAGGCTCTTGCATGAGAGCCCACTCCCCTTAGAGCAAGTATAATAAGCTTATGTAAGCAGGCTGTAAGGATTAAAATATAATTTTTTGCTGATGTGGAGGGAAGAGAAGAGGAGCCGGCTATAGAATAAGAGCCAGCCGCAACACGTGCTCCTAGGCACTATGTGAGAGTGGGAGGTGGGCCATGTATTAACGAAGTAGCACATCTTTGTATCTTACTATTATACTTGAGAGAGAATTCCTTATTTCATACCGTCTTAATTTTTCTTGCCCTATTCGACACTCAAAAACTTTTTCTTCCTTATATAACACAAAGTTTAAATTTTGTTCCTTTTATAACACTTTCATCCATTTTAACTACTAACGGTGTTACATGACACATGAAAATACGACTTTACCCCTTATGTAATTTGTGACAAGAATTATTGAAATGACCAAAGAAGCCGTTATCTACATGGTCGTGGAAGGTGGCGGACAAAAGTAGAACTGACTTTACCCGTGATGCACATGTACAAACACACGTACACATGAAACTGGCCTCACTACAAAAAAAGACACATCCTTGACATTTTGGGACGAACAAATTTTTTTTTGTCATACTTATGACACTTCTATGACGATAATTGTGACAAACCCGGTATCATCATAGATGTGGTGGGCTCCTACTTCTATGACAAAAAATCATGACAGAAAATGGGCTTTTTGTCCTGGGCAGGCCGGAGACGCAACTGCATGACATTCTTTGGGCCGTCCATGATGGAAAAAACCGTGGTAGAAGCGAGGGCGAGGAAAATATCGGGGTGTTCCCGGTTGCGGTGGGTGGTCGGGGCCGAGCGATGCACGGAGGTTTGCGCGTTTCTCTCGTACACACACGAGCGTGGGTGCGAGGCGTTGGGCTCTAACTGAACACGATCGAGTGAGGCGTTCGCCTACTGAACCCAAGCGATTGCATTGCAGGCTACGCGTTACTGAACCCGAGCGATGGATCGATGGCTGACTGAACCCGATC
>NC_057805.1:362524662-362534002 GCF_018294505.1 Triticum aestivum
CGATGAACAGGACCCCCGTTTCGACCGTAGCGCTCCAACACAAGTCCGTTGCCTTCGTTTTGCGGTACGCCACACCCCTCCTGATCAACAGGACCCCGTTTTGACCGTACGAGGTCCAACACAAGTCCGTTTCCTCCGTTTTGCGGTATGCCAGACCCCTCCCGATGAACAGGAATCCGTTTCGACAGTGGCCGGTCGAACACAAGGCCGTTTCCTCCATTCTGCGGTACGCCAGGCCTCATTTCCATCGGCTGTTCTATCCAAGCCCTCCCGATGAACACGACGACGCATTCCGTTCCGACCCAGCCGGTTGGCTCCCCATGAACACGACGACGATGATGTTTCTCCGTTTCGACCCAGCCATGTACACGAGCCCTGGCCATATGTATGCGCGAGTAGGCGTTCGAGACCCCGCCCGTATGTACGTATGTGGTCGTATTTTCTTTCTTGCACCCTGGCCGCTGTACGTACGTGGACATGCTACGTGCGTGCCTCTACTACGACACGTGCGCGTCTACATCGACCAGTATGTACGTACACGTTCGCGACCAGAATGACAATGCTACATACGCTTCGACCAGGTGGGTCCCGAATGTCAGGCACTTCCTTGCGTGCGAAGATGTAGCTGGTGGGACCCAGCAGTCAGGGGGGCGAATCGGCTTTTTTCCTGGACACACTTCCTTGCGTGCGAAGATCTAGCTGGTGGGCCCTAGCAGTCAAGGGGGAAATGTTTTTTTTTCACGAAATACGGTGGCCCGTCCGGTGGGTCCCTGCTGTCAGGTGGAGGCATAATTATTTTGCGCGTAATAAGGAGGCACTTCCTTGCGGCCACCATGGACCCAGCTGTCAGCCTCTCCATGTACAGTACTCTTCCAATGGAAGTCGTTCCTTGACCACGTTGACCACGCTGCGCCGAGAGCACCAAGGCGGTGGACGACGGCGAGGCCTAGGAAGGGGACGACGCGGACCCGGGGAAGACGTGGCAGTGGAAGCCCGCGCGGAGAGGAGTACGAGGGTTTACTGGTTCGGCTGTGGTGTGAGGCTGTCGTCGCCGCAGAATAACAGGGGGTGTGGGTGAGTGGAGGGATGGCCTGGCCAGCAGTGGGAGTAGTAGGGGGCGGTGAGGCCTCCGCGGCAGCACAGCCGGCCACGGGAGGCAGGAGCAGGTGGCACGACTGGCGCTGCTTTGGGCGGCTGGAGCAAGAAGACCAGAGGTTGAAGAAGCACTACGGCCGTTGGATGGACATCGTACGGTCACTGTAGCTAGAATCGTTTATATTGACTAAGTTGACAAAGCCCTTGGTATGCGTCAACTTAGTAGGCCCACAGGTCAGCCTCCGAAACGGTGCGCCCCAGATGTCAGGGGGAGGAATCATTTTTTGGGCGGCCGAAGCTAGAATATCCGAGCTTGAAGAAGAAGCACGACATCCGTTGGATAGACATCCAACGGCCACTGCTGCTAGAACCATGTGTTGACTATAATAAGTTGACAAAGGCTTGCATACGCGTCAACTTTTTTTAGGGGACGCATCAACTTAGTAGGCCCACAAGTGTGTGGCAGAGAACTTATAGCCCATTTGCGATTTGTAAGAATGTACAATCTATTTTTGAATTCTAATGGAATTTACTACAGCCCATTTACAATTTCTTAAAAGTACAGCCCATTTTCTAGCTAGGACAACGATTAATAATTTCAACCAACCGTTCAAGACAGAATTCAATAAAATTTCCCACATTTTGATGGGATCCGAAATATTTTTATCCCAAAATTTCTAGTCAGATTAAATATAAATTTGTATTACGTAAAAATCCAACGAAACATTGCTCGCGCAACAATTAAAAATTAAGATTTTCAAAATCCATAAATAATATTTTATAAACTAATTTCGTGTTTGGTGCATTTTTTATAGTTAATGCCCAGTTTTTATAATTACATCCCATTTATTATTTTTTGAGGCCCATTTTCCTGTTAAGCCTAATGCATCCCTCCTAGGAAAGATTTGCAGCTTAGCGGGGCGGAGAATAACAAGTTGACCTTGCCTGGTTATTCCTCAAAAAAACCGTATAGCTGGGCTAGCCATTTTCATCTTGAAAAAAATTAATATCTGGGCTGGATATCTGTCCTGGGCTAGACGGGCCACAGCCCGCCCAGTTAATACCCTGCTCTCCTCTGAACAACAACGTAAACATTGCTAAGAAAAACTCTGCAGTGCTCACGCCTCAAAAACACAAATACTGCTCGAGCTGCTTGGTCCCAGCTGTCGGCCGCACCTTGTGCAATTCTCTCGTTTATATTGACTACATAGGTTGACAATGGTGTGGGACCGTGATGTCAGGAAACCAGGAGGAAGCAAACAAATATAGTAGTTCATAATAAGGAGGCACTTGCGTACGTACGGCTATGGCCCTAGTAGGTCCCTACTGTCATCCAGTCAAAATAAAGTCATCTCCTGAATCCTCATGTTCATTAACCATGTTAACAATGCTCGGCGCCACGGCGAGCGCAACAACTCGAAGGACGACGGAGAGGGCCTCACGGGCCCTACGGATGGTCTTATACAGCGTCCGCTGCTCATTCAGGAAGCCAGGATCATCGGACATGTATGAGCACCTTCGAGAGACTGAGACGGCATGAAACGGTAAGGCTGCGCTTGGGAGCTCTGGTTTATTTCACACCTGTATTAAGATACAAGTGTAATTTACTCGTCATCGGAAACAACGTGTAAAATACAGGCGTAATGAAACCGAGGGCCCGAGGTTTGTAAGTAAAACCGGCGGGTTACGCGTGTAATTTGAGAGACTAGTGTATATTTTACTAGTCGAAATCGACCAACCAAGCGCTTCGCCCGAGACCATCTGCTTTTATTTACAAGCGTCAGTTTTACAAGTGGTTTTGGTTGGAAAACAAAGATCCAATCATTGCCTAAGATGATGAGTTGGTCGGAAGATCATATGGTTTCACGTCTAACCTACCCGACTTGTCGTATAGGCTATGAATGAAACATATGACGATGAACTTCTTAAGCACGGAAACAACAGAAGAGGATGATCTTCTTAACAAGAAAATCACTGGCATTAGATCGACATGCAAAACAATATGAAGCATTATTCTCAGGAGGCACGGTGAACAGCTCGTGATGCCGCATGCCACAACATTCCAGGCTCAACTTTGCAATCAAACACAAGGCCTGGCTGTCAGTGCATCTAGTGCCCCTTAGTGATTTTGGTGTATTGAAGACTTATAGGTTAAGGGACTAATGTGTTTATTAGTGTACACAGGTCTATTAGTCTATGAGGAGTTTGATATTTACAGAGAAAGTCGACCCCTAAAAATGAAGTTCTTCGACTGAAGACTTTGGATTTCTGAAGACTTTCTGAAGACTTTGAAAGTGAAGAAATTGGTGTGACCTTGAAAACTTGGTATTCATTTGAAGAACATGAAGCGTGAAGACTTTTGTGTTCGTAGTTTCATTTTCCCTTTCTTGAGTCATAGGAAACACCGTACTGTTAAAGGGGGTCGAGGAAATACTAAGGAAAAATTTCCATGTGATGCTCAACTCAAAATCCTACACCTACCAATCCCTTCGAGTGAAGCCATTGGAAATCTCATACAGTTCAGTCATATTCTTCAGTGACAGAGACGAAGTTCTTCTGGTCTCTGAGGAATTTGTTCTGACTGAGGAGTTAGGAATTCGCCAGTGCGGATTGCCTACACAGTGAGGAACATCATAGCCCTGAGGTATTTGATACTCAAATTTCCGACCGTTGCTGTGCTATGTGCCAGCTGTCCCAAAATATCTACCCACCTAACGGTCATATCATTGAAGGGCATTTATGTCTTATCATGTTGGGCTGCTCCCTAGGCTATAAATAGCCGCCCCCTACAACCACTAGCTGGTTGGCTGCTCTGAGAGAAACTGACACTTGTCATTTGAGAGCATCCCATCCTCCGAGGACTTTGAGCGAAAATCATCAATTGAGGAAAACCCAAACCCAAACACCTACAAACCCAAAGTGATTGAGCATCACTGAAGAGATTGATCCTGCGTGGATCCGATGCTTGTTACCTTTGAAGACTGTGCTTCTTCCAGACGGTTAGGCGTCATGGTCTAGAGCATCCAAGAGGAAATTGTGGATCGCCGAGTGACCGAGTTTGTGAAGGTTCGGAAGTCACCTGAAGACTTACCACGAGTGGTTGGGCGAGGTCTGTGTGACCTTAGCTCAAGGAGAATTCGGTGAGGACTGTGTGTCCGGGACTGTGTGCCCTCAGGTTTAAATACCTAGCCGCTCCAACCAGATGTACAACTGAGACAGCAGTTGGAACTAGTCTACCAAATCATTGTCTTCACCAAGCCATCTGGTTCTATTTCCTCAACTCTTTCATTTTCTCATAACTGTGTTGTGCACTTGTTCATATCTGTGTTTGAAGACTTTGACTGAAGACTTTCTCAATTTCCTCAGTTCAATTTCTTCAGTCCGTTTGTCTTCATCCTGTGTTATCCTGTGTTTACGCATTCTGTACTCTGTGCTTGTCTTCATTTCATCATGATGACCATGCTTGTGTTCTGCTATGCATAATTTTGAGTACTTATTCCGCTGCAAGTAGTTCTTCGCTAAGGAATTTCCTCATTGGCAAATTCCTCAGTGATGAATTCATAAAAATCGTCTATTCACCCCCCTCTAGTCGATATAACACACTTTCAATTGGTATCAGAGCAAGGTACTCCCTTGTTCTGTGTGATTTTGGTTTAACCGCCTGGAGTTTTAGTTATGTCGACCGCAGGTATGAAGAAAGTGACATGCCCCATCTTTGACGGTCACGAGCATCCCAAGTGGAAGGCCATGATGAAGAAGCGCCTCATGGCAATGAACAGCGAACTGTGGATCGTCACTGAGATTGGTCTTACCGATCTATGCAAGACGGCGGAAGCTGATGACATTTGCAAGTACACTCTTCTCAACCTCACGGTGAAGGACGTCATCTGCTCCTGTCTGTCTCAAAATCAGTTCAGGAACATCATGCATCTTAATCATGCGAAGCTTATCTGGGACCGTCTCTCTGAGGTCTATGAAGGTCATCGAACCCGTCATGATCCTTGGTTTGAGGACTTCAAGGAATCTCTCAAAGCGATGACATTCGAACCAGAATCATCATCCTCTTCATCATGCCTTATGGCAAAAAGTGCTGAGGTAACTGAATGCTACCTATCCGAGTCAAGTGATGATGAATTTGGACCCAGCTATGTCAAACTTGCTTCCCTTGCCACTAAACAACAAAGAGCTTTGGAAAAAGTTCAATACATGCTAAATAAGAGCGATGATATGTTGGGTGAAGAAATGGATCTGTCAAAAGCTTTGGCTGAAAGTCTTCAGAGACTTCATACTAAGTATGACACCCTTAAAGATCAACATAACACTCTCTTATCTGATCATGAGAAGCTTTCTTATGAATTTCTTCAAAAAAAGCCAGATCTTGAGAAGCTAAGAGTGAGTTATGAAGATCTTCAGAAGGAGCGCGATTCATTACTTGCTCAACAAATCAGCGCTGCTGAGGAAGAATTTGTTCCTCCATGTTTGAAATGCATTGAACGTGAATCTGCTAATTCTTCACCTGAATGCTCAAATGCTTCAAAGGCTACAAATTCTTCAACTGTCTCTGCTGTCACTAATTCCTCATCCGAGGACATTGCTAGTATCACTGACGATGCAGGGATGAAGGAATTGTAGATGACAGGCATGTACAAAAGCCTCAAAGGGCATCAGACTCTCTGTGATGTGCTTAAAAAGCAGATCCTCAACAGGAACCCTAGGAAAGAGGGTATTGCCTTTGAGAGGAAACTCAATGCTGATGGTACATATTGGAAGCCTGAGCAGTACCCCAAAACCTCATGGGTTGCTGCAAAGGGACCTCCAGTTGATCCATCTAATTTATCTGGCTTTACATGTGAATCTTCTCATTCTTCTGATGAGTCATTTGACTCCAACTATAAACTGTTTAAAAATCAGAATGGTGAAGTATTTGCTAGATATGTTGGCACTAACTGTAGGAACGGTTCTCCTATGAAGAAAATCTGGGTTCCCAAAAGGTGCCTTGAAAGTCTTCAGGTGAATGTCGGCATGACACCACCTGTGAAGAATAGGAACCCCAGATCAAATTCTTCATATGGACCAAATTCTTCATATGGATCCAAGTCCTCATACAGATCGAATTTCTCACGTGGATCATATTCCTCAAAAGGATCAAAGTCCTCATATGAACATCATCGTGCTAACAACTCTGTTTCGCAGGGAAGAGCTAAGGGATATGAATATGGGCATTATTCTTCTAATCATTATGTTCATAAGTCCTCAAAGAATTTCTCTGCTTATTCATATGCTTACCCTAACTCCTCTTATGTGAAACGAAATGGATTGGCTTCTATGCCACCTTTCTCGTATGGAGCTCGCAGAGTGATGAACTCTTTGCCACCCCTTCAGATGTGGGTGGTGAAGAAAAAGAACTAATCTCTTATGCAGGTTCAAGTCTCCAGACGTGATCAAACGTCTGAAGAATTTGCTGGAGACCTGAAAAGTGCCTGAAAGGACGCAGGCTAATCATGAAGAAATGAACTTTCATTTCTCACGTCCTCATACTGTTTTAACTGTTGCATTGCTTGATGAAATTGGTCTGATGAATTGTGATGTCATATTCTTCACTGATGAAGCATATGAAGTTCGTAAGCTGCACTAATTCATCAGCAGGATGATCAAACCAAAGCCACTGAGTGGGTCCTCGATAGTGGATGTACAAATCACATGACTGCTGACAAGAATCTATTGATGGATGCTCCCTTATCACCATCGCATCTGAAGCATATCATCTTCGCTGACAAAGACAAAAGTTAGGTATTGGGTCTAGGTAAGGTTGCGATCACAAAGGATTGACACATGGACAAAGTCATGCTTGTCGAGTCCTTAGGATACAACCTCATGTCTGTCTCAATGCTTTGTGATCTTGATATGGTTGTTGTCTTTGGCAAGTATCGTTGTGTTGTGGTTATGGAAGTTGACAATTCCAAAGTCTTCGAAGTCTTTAGGAGAGGAGACTTGTATTGTTGATTTCTCTACAGGACCGCAACCAGTCGTGTGCCTACTTGCAAAAGCTTCAGAAGGCTGGCTATGGCGTCGACGACTTGGTCATGCAGGCATGAGGAATTTGCACACGCTTGCGAAGAAGAAGCGCGTCATTGGCATTGAGAATGTCAAATTCCTCAAGGATCACTTATGCGGAGCCTGTGAAGCTGGAAAGATGACCAAGGCTAAGCATCCAGCAAAGACTATCATGACCACTACTCGACCATTTGAATTGCTTCATATGGATCTCTTCGGTCCTAACCATTACTCAGCAGTCACAAATGATGCATCTCTCTATGGCTTTGTTATTGTTGATGATTACTCTCGATACACATGGGTACACATTGTTACTTACAAACATGAAGTGCAGGAAGTCTTCAAACGATTTTCCTCGAGGGCTTCAACCAACTATGGTGTGAAGATCAAGCACATCAGAAGTGACAATGGAACTGAGTTCAAGAATTCTGGTCTTGATGACTATCTTGATGAACTTGGTATTACCCATGAGTTATCTGCTCCTTACACTCCTCAGCAGAATGGTGTCGTGGAGCGCAAGAACAGAACTCTTGTTGAGATGGCTCGCACTATGCTTGATGAGTACAAGATGCCTCGTCACTTCTGGATCGAGGCAATTTATACTGCGTGCCACATCATCAACATGGTATATCATCACAAATTATTCAAGAAGACTGCCTATGAACTCCTCACTGACAAGAAACCCAATGCGAGTTATTTCAAAGTCTTCGGTGCTAAATGTTGTATTAGAGATCCTCATCACAATGCTAAATTTGCACCGAAAGCACATGAAGGTTTTATGCTTGGTTACGGAAAGGACTCGCACACCTACAGAGTCTTCAACAACGTTCTTCACAAGGTTGTTGAAACTGTAGATGTGCGGTTCGATGAAACTAATGGCTCGCAAAGAGAGCACCTACCCTCTGTCATAGATGAGACAACACCTGAGGAAACTATCAAGTTCAAGGCTACTGAGGATGTCATTCCTACCGAAGAATCTGCTGAAGAATTCATTCCAGAACGTGAAGAACGTCGAGCTAATGCACCTGAAGAAAATGCTGAAGAAAATGGTGCTGATGAAAATGCTGATCAAATTCCTCGACGACAACCTGCTCATCCTCGCGTTGCAAAAGAAGTGCAAGTTGAAAAGATCATCGATGACACTGAAGCACCAGGTCCTCTCACACGCTCAAAAGCTTCACATTTATCTAACTTTTGTGGGCACTATGCTTTTGTCTCTATCACAGAGCCCACTAAGGCTGTGTTTGGTTGAGCTGCTGATTCTGTAAAAGCTGATGTGAGCTGTGAGCTGTGGAAAAGCTGTTGTGAACTTTCAGCTGTTGAAAAGATGGAAGCCGTTTGGCTGAAACAACTGTGAAACTGTAGATTTCACTGTGAATTGTCTGCAATGACCCTAGGCAATGAGGCAATATTTCTATGTGCAATTTGTTCTTAAATTAGTGATATATACATTGGTAGGCAATAGAACGACCGTTTTGCAAACGAAAATCATGACAATATTAGATAATTCACAGGTAACACATACGAATTCAACCATTGTACTTTCATGTTGCATATTACATATAAATAGGTAACACATACGAATTCAACCATTGTACTTTCATGTTGCATATTACATATAAATAGATACTGGTCCCATAATAATATTACAAAAGGCATGCACCATAGAATATTACAAAAGGCATGCACCGTATAGTCACTTTTTATTGCGTCCCATTTGTTCTTGAATTTATCCTTGGGATACTTCTTTCCTGTTCTTGCTTCCCATTTCTCCAAAACTTTCTTCCAACCCTTCTTATTTAAGTAACTTATGGGCCTATTCCCATTTTCAACCTCTTATCTAAATATATCTATGAGTTTCTTCAGATTTGCATCATCCCACACCGCTTTTTCAGTCATTCTTCAATCAATCAAAGTAATGACATAGCAATAGATCAATATATACGTTCTAGGAAGGAATTACATAGCAATCTACAGCACGCAATATTTCTATGTGCAATTTGTTCTTAAATTAGTGATATATACAGTGGGAGAAAGAGGAGCAGCAACCTTGGGACTGGAGGGAGGAGGTCGCGGCGGGGCAGCGGGAGACGTAACCGGCGGCAGCTCGCGCGGCGGTGGAGGGCGGCGGCCCTTGCTGGTTCCCGCACGACCTGTTGAGGCGGGGAGGCGGATGGAGGAGGGCCGAAGA
>NC_057805.1:362534319-362545924 GCF_018294505.1 Triticum aestivum
GGCGCCGGCGGGCTGGCACGCGGCGGCGGCTGGGAACCCTAGCTGCCGCTGGGTCAATGGGGATCGAGCAGGGGATCGATGGGGATCGAGCAGGCCTCGTCTCGTGGGCTGCTACTCCGTGCCGAAGCGTTTTTCACTTCGGAGTGGCAAAGGTGGGTAATTACATGCCAACTATCAGGGGACAGCGAAAAATGCCATTCCGAAGTTGGGGTAACGCCAGCTGCGGATTTACACTGCGAAAATTTGGTAGCTTTTACAACTTCTACTTCTACTTTTCCCCCTTTGGTTAGCTTCTAGCTTAGAAAAGCTAGAAGTTGGCTCAAAAAGCCCAACCAAACACAGCCTAAGGTAGATGAAGCATTTCTGGAGCCTCAGTGGATTCAGGCCATGCAAGAAGAATTACATCAATTCGAACTCAACAACGTCTGGAAACTGGTTAAATGTCCAGATCCTCGCAAGCACAATATCATTGGCACAAAGTGGATCTACCGCAACAAGCAAGATAAAAATGGCCTTGTGGTGAGGAATAAGGCACGGATTGTAGCTCAAGGCTACACACAGGTTGAAGGAATTTATTTCGATCAAACTTTTGCACCTGTTGCTAGACTTGAAACTATTCGCATATTACTTGCTTATGCTAACCATCATGATATCACTTTATATCAAATGGATGTCAAAAGTGTATTCCTCAATGGCAAGCTTGAGGAAGAAGTATATGTTGCTCAAACCCCAGGTTTTGAAGATCCAAAGCATCCTGACAAAGTCTTCAGACTCAATAAGGCCCTCTATGGCCTCAAGCAGGCCCCTCGGGCGTGGTATGATACTTTGAAGGAATTCCTCATGAAGAAAGGCTTCAAATCCGGTTCACTCGACCCTACTCTTTTCACTAAATCTTATGGTGGTGAATTGTTTGTGTGCCAAATATATGTTGATGATATTATCTTTGGCTGTACTGACCAACGTTATAGTGATGAATTTTCCTATATGATGAGTGAAGAATATCAAATGTCTATGATGAGAGAGTTGAAATTCTTCTTAGGTCTTCAAATTCTTCAACAGCGCAATGGCATATTCATATCTCAGGAGAAATACCTCAAGGATGTACTGAGCAAATTCGGCATGCAAGATTGCAAAGGCGTCAAAATTCCCATGCTCACGAATGGCCATCTGTGCACTGATGAAAATGGTATTGACTTCGATCAAAAGGTATACCGCTCCATGATTGGTTCTTTATTGTATTTATGTGCATCTAGGCCAGATATTATGCTTAGTGTTTGCATGTGTGCCCGATTTCAAGCTACACCGAAGGAATCACACCATAAGGCTGTGAAACATATTCTTCGATATCTAGCTCACACACCAACACTTGGATTATGGTACCCCAAGGGCTCGGCTTTTGATCTCATTGGATATTCTGACTCTGACTATGCTGGTGAACGCGTGGACCGCAAGTCAACATCTGGTACATGTCATTTCCTCGGACGATCTTTGGTCTGTTGGTCCTCGAAGAAACAGAACTGCCTATCACTGTCTAGTGCTGAAGCTGAGTACATTGCTGCTGGTTCTTGCTGTGCTCAATTGCTGTGAATGAAGCAAACTCTCAAGGACTACGGCGTCAATGTGAAGAATGTGCCTCTCTTCTGTGACAATGAGATTGCCATCAAGATTGCTCACAACCCAGTTCAGCACTCGAAGACAAAGCAAATTCAGATTCATCATCATTTTCTTCGCGATCATGTGTTGAAGGGCGACATTTCTATTGAGCATGTGAAGACTGAAGAACAGCTAGCTGATATCTTCACAAAGCCCTTGGATGAGAAGAGATTTAGCAAGTTGCGGTGTGAGCTAAATATCCTAGAATCTTCGAATGTTCTTTGAAAAGGACACTCATCCTAACAGTTATGCAAAATTGATGACTTAGATGTGCAACACATGAAGAAACGTTTCTCTTCAATCAATGAAGAATAACACACTAAGTGTGAAGAAATTAACGAAGAATTTGATTCTCAGAACCCTACGACAATTGTACGCGGTGTCTGAAATCATCATTCTTATACGGTGGGTCACGCAACCACAAAAGTTGAAAATCTTCAATTTGAGTTTTTCCTCGGTTTTTGAAATTCCTCAGTTGTTCATGTTCTTCAACTTTGCATTGTCTTCACCTTCTCCGTCGTTTTTCTTCATTGGATATATATATATATATATATATATATATATATATGAGTTTATGTCCTCTACAGCATTCACTTATGGCTAATTCTTCAAGTTGATTTTTCTACTAAGTGAATGTGATCGGACCCTTCCCCCTCTATGCTATACTCAACCCAATCTATTCACAAATTCTTCATGTGCATTGTATTTGAAACTCATTCAAAATCTTCATTGTGTCCTTGTCAGCTGAAGAATTTGCGAACGAAACTTTTAGCTTATCTTATCCAAATTTTCGGCTTTGCCGCTCAAACCGTTCCGCATCCCATGAAATACTTATCTATTCACCCACGACCTAACACGATCTCCACTTCTCAGTACGTGGGTGACACATGTCAAGCGAATGAGAAGGGTCAGGCGCACGTTCGTCCAATTTCTTCGGGCGAACAGTTTTTCACCGTGGCTATAAATACCCCCTCCCCCTTCCTCGCTTCTTTTACTCCGCTCGACCTCTCTCCAGCTCGAGCTTCTCAAACCCTAGCGCCGCCGCTACTTCATCGTCACCGGTGAGGAAGAGCTTCACTGCCTCGACCTCGTCGCCGCCGTACTCGTGCCGGCCGGGGAAATATTCACTCCACCGCCGCCGTAGCCATCTTCCTCCGCCGAGTTAGGGTGTGGAAGATCTGCACAGACGAAGTTCACATCTCCACATCCCAGTTCGTCGTGTTCTTCGTCCAGGGTAATTAAAAGTTACTTTTACTGCCCTCTTTGATTCAAATGATTTCTACAAAATCTTCAAAGGTGTTTATTCTTCAAATTCTTCACACACTAAACACCTCACATGTCATCTGTTCTTGATTCGTTTCTCTAAGCAATAATTTTTCTTCAAGATTCCTCAATTGTGTGGATTTTCGATCTATACAACTCTGGAACCTAAGACAAAGAACGCTTAGTGAAATTCTTCAAGACTCATCTGGTCAAATTCCTCAAACTTGTTCTTTTTGAAAAATCTTTTGAGAACGCATATGACCTCTTCAACTTCCTCGCAACTATACTCTGTTCACAGGTACTCATGTCCGCTGCTGAATCACTAGGTTCTCATCAACTTAACTCATTTGCAGCATTCCTCGAAGAAAGGTTGCATACTTCTTCAGAGAATTCAATTGTTCAAGTTCCTCATCTGAAGAAAATGGCTGATGGAAAGAAGCCATAGAAAGGAGGAAAGAGGTCTGAGATCAACACTACATTTGAAATCCCTGAGGACATCTATGCTGGGTACTGCACACCCCCTGAGGAAGATAAAAATCAGCGCAAGGTGCGCATTCAGAAGATAGAGAGGAGATGGGCAAGAGAGTGGAGGGAGTACAGATATGTGACTCCCAAGTACATGAAGAAATTCACACTCAATCCTCCATGCTCAAGACCTCTGTTGGCACCTGGCCAAGAAGCTGATCTCACCACTCTCAAGCGTGGTGAAGATTATCCTGATGAATGGGCCAAGCGCCAGGCCAAGCTGGCAAAACAATCTAGAGAACCAGTGAGGAAATTCAATGAAGACTCTGCTGCTGCCGCTGCCGCTGAGGTCTCTGTCAAGCCGAAGAAATCCATGGCAAAGAAGCCTGCGCATAAGCCAAGATCTTCACCGTCAATGTCCTCACACTGCTCCTGCTCCTCCAAAGTCCTCAGCTGCTCCGACCAAATCCTCAGCACCTGTGCATCTTGCCACGTGCCAAAGGACTACATGCATCTCTATTGCCTCAGGAGCTTCAGCTAGTTCCTCAGCTGCACCAAATTCTTCAACAGGACCCTCTCTGCTGAAGACAAAGACCACTGCTGGACGAGGCTCTCGCCCAAGTCCTTACAAGAAGCAGGTCGCCTTCCAAGTGCCGTCTGAAGAAGACGAAGCTGATGATGAAGAACTTGCTGAAATCATCAAAGATAGGCAAGTCAGGGCCACTAGAGCCAAGGGTACAAATGTGCCTCTGCTTTTGGATCCAAAGTTGATCCTCGATTACATTGATCTCTGGCACAAGGACCCAAACACTCCTATGCCTGACTTCAAGCTGACTCCTGTCCAAAGTCATATGCTGACTGCCTTCATCCAAGAAGAGAAATGGAAATTTGAGAAGGCCAGGCAGCTCAAGAAAGCGCAGTACAGGAAGGAGAAATTCCTGAAGAACAACGTTGTCTCTATGACAACTGATGAACTTGTGAAGATCCAGTCTGAAATCAAAGTCCTCAGCGATGATTTCAATGCTTACTATGCTGATTGGAAAGGAGCCAATGTCAGGTTTGTTAAACTGACTGAGAAGTTCACCTCCAATGTTGCAGCCCCATTGCAACAAGAAATTCCTCAGGCTGAAGCATCTGCTCAGCCAACTGAAGAACATGCCAGCACCGCTGATGACATTCAGGCTGCTGAAGAAAATGTGAGTTCCAGGGCTGATGACTGCATTCCAGCCGCTGACAAAATTCCTAGGGCATCCACTAGTGGTGCGCCTGAAGAAAATGAAGAGGTCAGGGCAACTGCATCAGTTGTGCCTGAAGAAAATCAACCACATTCCTCTGCTCCTCCCGCGCCTACCCCAACTCCAATTCTTCCATCTGCATCAGATGTGAAGAAGACCAAGGCTGCAGAGCATGCAGCAGTGAAGAAAAGGAAAGCATCAGCTCCTTCAGATTCTTCAGCATCGAAGAATATGAAGAAATTGACAAGCTCATTTGCTAATCCAATTGATGTTGTTCCTGTTTCCTCCATGCCATCAAAGGAAATCGTCCCTTTTGATGAAGAATATTTGATCCCTAGCGGATCTGATGAAGAAAATCCTTCTGCTGCTTCGTCAGAGCAGATGGATGAAGAAATTGAAGTGGATAAAATCCCTTCAACCCCCACAGTTTCCTCGCCTATGCCTCAGTTTACTGCTGAAGAGGCCGGCGTTGAAGTAATAAAAGATGAAGACGCGGACATTGGCTGTACCACACCAGTGATGAATGATGACTTTTGGGAAAGTCAGCACCCCAACTCTCCACTCTTCACACCATTGCAACAAATTCCTCAGTCCCCAGCAAATACAGTTCAAATGGGATCTGATGAAGCTCATGAAGAAATTCCAGCCACTAGTGCTGAAGAAAATGAAAATGAAGACTTGAAGACCCAGGCTGCCACTGAAGAGGAACCAGAAATTCCTCAGCCTGAAGAACCTGAGATTGCGATTCCTGAGGTTGTAATGCAACTGACTGACACTTCTCTGCCCAAGCCAAAGGATCCATTCTCAAGGAAGCAAAAATTCAAGGCTAATGATTTCTTCGGCAAGCACGTATTCTTCACTGATTATAACCCCTATGACTCTGCTCGCATTAGGAAGAGGCGTTTCTGGACTGCCAGCCAGGCAAATTTTTATTCCTCAGTGTTGTTCAACAAAGACAAAGTCTTCGATCATGAGCACATTCCTCACGTGGATATGGAATCTCTGCCGTGCTTCGTGCCAGTCCTCAGTGTTCTTTACGACGCTGGACTGTTAAATTTCTGCACTGATATATGTGATTGGAATGAAGAGCTCATTCTTCAATTTTATGCAACTCTGCACATCACCGGAGACTCTGAAGATGTGAATTCATGGGTGCTGGACTGGATGTCTGAAAATACTCACTACAAGGCACCAACTACTGAATTGCTTCGTGCTTTGCCTCTCAGTCCTCCCCTTGAAGCTGCTCGTTGCATCTACAGTGAACCTGAGCTTACAGATCACTATATGCAAGTGTTGATGAAGCCATTGAAGCCAGGTCAGGCCCCAAGAACTAAATTCCTTGTGAAGGAATTGTTATATGTGCCTCGGACTGTCTATCGCATTCTGACGAAGACATTGAGTCCTATCAAGGGCCACGACTCGAATGAAGAAGAAGTCGTTGGCATCATGAAGAATCTGCTTTTCAATATCATTCATGGCGTTCTCGTCAACTTCCATGATTTCTTCATGAGGACTCTGGCCAATGTCGCAATGTCACCGTTTGATTTGAAGCCTTATGCTTCGTGGATTATGAGATTCATCAGAACAAGGTCTTCACTCAACTACAAAGCTGATACACTGAACCATTGCAGCTACTTGCCCCCGATTGAAGTCCTCAAACGGACATTTTCCTCAGCTGATGAAAAGGGCAAGGCTACTGCTGTAATTGATGAAGGCATTCATCCATTGGATGGTCAATTTTGCAAGGCTGCATCCTACTCCACCAATGATGACTCTGCCACCCATGACTCTGCCGCCAACGCAACCAAGCCAAATCCTCAAGGCACAGCTCCCAGGGTGATGACTGACCGTGAGCTTCTCCTCAGTCTTCACCAGAAGGTTGATCGCAATCAAAAATGGGTCAAGTGTCAGTTTGGTTCAATTCTTCACAACATGACTGCTACCCACAATGTAGTGACGAAAAACCATTACTACCTTCATGAAACCCTCAACCGCACCTGGGCTGTTCTGTCGCACATTTATAGCGCAGAAGATCTGAAGCAAATGGGTCTCAAGGAGGACTTTGACTGGTCTGCACCTCCACCGAAGAAATACAAGAAGGTCAAGGTTCCGTCCCTGGTGGCCAGCTCCTATTCTTCATCGCGTGACACCGACGAGCATGAAGACTTGGACGACACTGCGGTAGGCCCTACATCAACAAACGACCCCAACAACGCTGGCGCTCCTTCATCAACTTGATATTCTTCAGGGGCGTTAGTGCTCATTTTCGAACCTTTTGGTCATTCGATGACAAAGGGGGAGAAATTTGAGTTAGTCTTCAAGCGGGTCTATCTATATGGGCGTTTTTTTTCTAAGTTACAACTCTCGTTCTTCGTTCTTCTGATGACTTTGTTGGATCGAGTTGTAAACTTAAACTCTATGGTGGCCTGATACTTTTGCTGTTTCTTCTGCATGCTTATTCCTCGTTAA
Source organism: Triticum aestivum (assembly GCF_018294505.1). NCBI lineage: Eukaryota > Viridiplantae > Streptophyta > Magnoliopsida > Poales > Poaceae > Triticum > Triticum aestivum. The sequence goes on from NC_057805.1 coordinate 362,541,405, forward strand.
TGTTATTGCACGCATGCTGAATTACATCAGTCACCATATTTCATCATGCATTTCAAATTCTTCATATATTATGTCAAATGCGTGTATGAATTACAAGATATAGGGGGAGATCTCCATGATTCAACTCTTCAAGTGTGCATTGCTTCAAAAGCAAATTCCTCACTATGCACATCTTCAGGGGGAGTTCTTCTATATCTTGCAATCAAATTCCTCAATATCAGTATTTACACTTCATATGTTTATCCCCGTTGAAAACTTAACCTCTATTGTCATCAATCACCAAAAAGGGGGAGATTGTAAGTGCATCTAGTGCCCCTTAGTGATTTTGGTGTATTGAAGACTTATAGATTAAGGGACTAATGTGTTTATGAGTGTACATAGGTCTATAAGTCTATGAGGAGTTTGATATTTATAGAGAAAGTCGACCCCTAAAAATGAAGTTCTTCGACTGAAGACTTTGGATTTCTGAAGACTTTCCGAAGACTTTGAAAGTGAAGAAATTGGTGTGACCTTGAAGACTTGGTATTCATTTGAAGAACATGAAGCGTGAAGACTTTTGTGTTCGTAGTTTCATTTTCCCTTTCTTGAGTCATAGGAAACACCGTACTGTTAAAGGGGGTCTAGGAAATACTAAGGAAAAATTTCCATGTGATGCTCAACTCAAAATCCTACACCTACCAATCCCTTCGAGTGAAGCCATTGGAAATCTCATACAGTTCAGTCATATTCTTTAGTGACAGAGACGAAGTTCTTCTGGTCTCTAAGGAATTTGTTCCGACTAAGGAGTTAGGAATTCGCCAGTGCGGATTGCCTACACAGTGAGGAACATGATAGACCTGAGGAATTTGATACTCAAATTTCCAACCGTTGCTGTGCTATGTGCCAGCTGTCCCAAAATATCTACCCACCTAACAGTCATATCACTGAAGGGCATTTATGTCTTATCATGCCGGGCTGCTCCCTAGGCTATAAATAGCCGCCCCTACAACCACTAGCTGGTTGGCTGCTCCGAGAGAAACTGACACTTGTCATTTGAGAGCATCCCATCCTCCGAGGACTTTGAGCGAAAATCATCAAGTGAGGAAAACCCAAACCCAAACACCTACAAACCCGAAGTGATTGAGCATCACTGAAGAGACTGATCCTGCGTGGATCCGACGCTTGTTACCTTTGAAGACTGTGCTTCTTCCAGACGGTTAGGCGTCATGGTCTAGAGCATCCAAGAGGAAATTGTGGATCGCCGAGTGACCGAGTTTGTGAAGGTTCGGAAGTCACCTGAAGACTTACCACGAGTGATTGGGCGAGGTCTGTGTGACCTTAGCTCAAGGAGAATACGGTGAGGACTGTGTGTCCTTAGGTTTAAATACCTAGCCGCTCCAACCAGATGTACAACTGAGACAACAGTTGGAACTGGTCTACCAAATCATTGTCTTCACCAAGCCAACTGGTTCTATTTCCTCAACTCTTTCATTTCCTCATAACAGTGTTGTGCACTTGTTCATATCTGTGTTTGAAGACTTTGACTGAAGACTTGCTCAATTTCCTCATTTCAATTTATTCAGTCTGTTTGTCTTCATCCTGTGTTATCCTGTGTTACGCTTTCTGTACTCTGTGCTTGTCTTCATTTCATCATGATGACCATGCTTGTGTTCTATGCATACTTTTGAGTACTTATTCCGCTGCAAGTAGTTCTACGCTAAGGAATTTCCTCACTGGCAAATTCCTCAGTGATGAATTCATAAAAATCGTCTATTCACCCCCCTCTAGTCGATATAATGCACTTTCACTGGCATTACATAGACAATATTCAGAACAAACTCTTAACACAGGAATATCTCAGCAGAGTAACTATTTACTTCTAAACTGAACACAGGAATAGGAAAAAACGATCGACGCTGCTCACAGCAAAGGGCGTCCCACTCAAAAATATCAAATGCATGTCTTCTGGCTAACATCAATGAGCAAATTTTGACAAGGTTTTCCAATTCCAATATATTAAACTAATGTCTTCTTGCTAACATCAATGATTAAACTTTGACAAGCTTTTCCGATTCAAAATATGTAAAGTCTATGATCGTGGAGTCCTGTCCTGGCTTCTTGTACTTGTTTGGGCACTTTTTGCCCAGTGCACTCCATGTGCTGTAGATTTGCCTATGCTTTGTGCAGACTAGTCATGTCACCAGCGTCTAATAATACTCTGTAAAGCTTCTCGATCATTCCTTCTGTAATGTAGCGCAAACAGTGGCTGCTTCTTTCTGCAAAGTGGAACGACCAACTGGACCCAGTAATGCAGTAGTTTTCCTTAGACACATTGGCTCCTTTTGTGCAGTTCAACTAAAATCAAAGTCGGAATAAAACCGAGCTTTAATTTTGATATCCCTTTAAGCAACAATAGGTATAAGGGAAACAATTACTGAGAAATAACGGTTGATGACTTGTACTCCCAGAAGAAAAACATCTACTGATCTACCTTATCTTAATGGGAAACAAAGCAGGAGAGTAGCAATTCTCAATCAGTGTGATTCATTCATATTAACTAAGACATTATCTTAACAATGCCTTGTTTCAACATGTATAAAGAACGACAAAGCAGAAAAGTATCATTCCTAAAACAATGCGACTGATTCATTTTAACAGAGACATTATCTTAACAATACCTTGGTTAAAGATGTAGAAAGAACTACAAAGCAGGATAGTACCATTTGTAAAACGCTGTAACTGATATATAATAATAGAGACATTATCTGAACAATACATTTCTTAAACATGTACTCCGGCCGATCCCTAACAGAAATGGTACTCCCGCCGATCCCTAACAGAGTTTGTTGTAACAAAGCAATAAGCATCATGTCTGGGTTGGTACCATTTTTGTTCACTACTTAATGGGAAAAGAGAAAAATACAATAGCTTCAATTCAACATTTATTTAAAACAGTACCAATACAAGTAGCACAACATCTCAAAACACACTGCACGATCATGTGGATGAAGGCAAGTACTAACCTGTCATGACGCACATAAGATCACCTAAGAATCTGCCAACACGAATAGGAATTCCAATCTTGTTTTTTGCAGTTGCACTGAAATCAAGCAAAGTCGCCGGTGTTACGTTTAAGTTTTCTTGGCAACAAATTGAATAGATATTCCTGTTTTAACCGAGGCAAAAAAGGAAACAATTACTGGCCAATAAAGGAGGATGAAACATGTGGCGACAAAAAGATGCATCTAACTTATCTTGATGGAAAACAAAGTAGGACATTAGCATTTCTAAAACGGTTGCATTGATTCATATTAACAGAGGCATTCTCTTAAAACAACATTCGTTAAGAATGTAATTTACTTTTAACAGTGGCATTGCTTCAATTTTCCAGCAGCATTCTTAGATTAACAACAGCAAAATAGTTGTATGGGACATGACATGGGACATGGGACATGCCAGCACCATGTGCGTCCACACGTATAAATGGGTGATGCAGAGTATGTAGCCAAGCAGCATATCTGTGTTGGTCCCATATTTGTTCTCTTTGAAACTTTTTCCTATGTGGGCAGCAAATCTAGTCCTGCACAAACTACACGACCCCCAGTTTCTTTCCCTTTTCAACGAAGAGATCGGTTCCTTACAGATGTGTGTACTGGGTTACCCCCTTTTTCCCTTTTAGACCAACAAAGCGGCTGGATAGCTAGTCTATACTACTTTCCCTCCCTCCTTTCCTCATTGAACCACGTCCTAGATTCATGCTCCACCCCACCGCACCCTTCTTTCCTCTTTGAACCAAGACCTAGACTCGACTATAGAATCGAAAAAGATCCGCATGCAGCTAGAGCAATGACGGTGTCAAAGAAACTTATACCTTAGGGTCGTCGGGATGTGGCAAGGCGTGCGGCGGGAGGCCGGATCTGCCCACACTACGTACGGTAGCGAGGAAGAAGGGGTCGGTGGCCCTCCCGCACAGGCGCTGGGTGAAAGAGAACAGTGCAGCCGGCAGTGGATTGCCTCCCTCGCCGAAGGCGATAGAGTGCACTACAAAAAAAAAGACACATCCGTGACATTTTGGGCCGAACGAAATTTTTGTGTGTCATACTTATGACACTTCTATGACGATAATTGTGACAAAACCTGGTATCATCATAGATGTGGTGGGGTCCTACTTCTATGACAAAAAATCATGACAGAAAATGGGCTTTTCGTCCTGGGCGGGCCGGAGACGCAGCTGCATGACATTCTTTGGGCCATCCATGACGGAAAAAACCATGGTAGAAGCGAGGGCGAGGAAAATATCGGGGTGTTCCCGGTTATGGTGGGTGGTCGGGGCCGAGCGATGCGCGTTTCTCTCGTACTCGCACGCGCGTGGGTGCGAGGCGTTGGGCTCTAACTGAACCCGAGCGATTGCACTATAGGCTACACGTTACAGAACCCGAGCGATCGGTCGATGGCTGTTAACTGAACCCAATCGAGCGATTCATTCGCTACTGCTGCTAACTGAAGCCGATCGATGCTGCCTCTAGATGAACAGCGAGCAT
>NC_057805.1:362546193-362563233 GCF_018294505.1 Triticum aestivum
GTGGGGGTGGATGAACAGGACCCCGTGGTGTTGCCTCTGGATGAACAGGACCCCGATCGATCGAGCCGGTTGGGGCTGGATGAACAGGACCCCGTGGAGGGCAGGATGAACAGGACCACCCCGTGGAGGGCAGGATGAACAGTGGACGGTGAAGGGCTGGATGAACAGTAGCCCGTGGAGGGGTGGTTGAACAGGAGCCCGTGGAGAGGGCTGGTTGAACATTAGCCGGTGGAGTAGCGCGCGGTGGAGGCTGGATGAACAGGAGCCCGTGGATGAACAGTCGCAGGTGGAGGCTGGAGGAGGTCGACGGTGGATGAACAGTAGCCCGTGGAGGCTGGAGGGGGTCGACGGTGGAGATGAAGAGTATCCCGTGGAGTCCCGTTTTGCAGTACGCCACACCCCTCCCGATGAACAGGACCCCTGTTTTGACCGTAGCGCTCCAACACAAGTCTGTTTCCTCCATTTTGCGGTACGCCACACCCCTCCCGATCAACAGGACCCCCGTTTCGACCGTAGGAGGTCCGTTTCCTCCGTTTTGCGGTATGCCAGACCCCTCCCGAAGAACAGGATCCCGTTTCGAACGTGGCCGGTTGAACACAAGGCCGTTTCCTCCGTTCTATGGTACGCCAGGCCTCGTTTCCATCGGCTGTTCCATCCAAGCCCTCCCGATGAACACGACGACGCATTCCGTTCCAACCCAGCCGGTTGGCTCCCCATGAACACGACGACGACGTTGTTTCTCCGTTCCGACCCAGCCATGTACACGAGCCCTGGCCGTACGTACGCGTGAGTAGGCGTTCGAGACCCCGCCCGTATGTACGTACGTGGCCGTATTTGCTTTCTTGCACCCTGGCCGCTGTACGTACATGTACATGCTACGTGCTCGCCTCTGCTACGACACGTGCGCGCCTCTACATCGACCAGTATGTACGTACACGTTCGTGACCAGAATGACAACGCTACGTACACTTCGACCAGGTGGGTCCCGAATGTCAGGCACTTCCTTGCGTGCGAAGATGTAGCTGGTGGGTCCCAGCAGTTAGAGGGCGAATTGTTTTTTTTGCCCGGACGCACTTCCTTGCGTGCGAAGATGTAGCTGGTGGGTCCCAGCAGTCAGGGGGAAATGTTTTTTTTGCGAAATACGGTGGCCCGTCCGGTGGGTCCCCGCTGTCAGGTGGAGGAATAATTATTTTGCGCGTAATAAGGAGGCACTTCCTTGCTGCAGCCATGGACCCAGTTGTCAGCCTCTCCACGTATAGTACTCTTCCGATGGAAGTCACTCCTTGACCACGTTGACCACGCTGCGCCGAGAGCACCAGGGCGATGGACGACGGCGAGGCCTAGGAAGGGGACGACGCGGAGCCGGGGAAGATGCGGCAGTGGAAGCCAGCGCGGAGAGGAGTACGAGGGTTCACTGGTTCGGCTGCGGTGTGAGGCTGCCGTCGCCACAAGGCCTGGCCAGTGGTGGGAATAGTAGGGGGTGGTGAGGCCTCCACGGCAGCACAGCCAGCCACGGGAGGCAGGAGCATGCGGCACGACCGGTGCTGCTATGGGCGGCTGGAGCAAGAAGACCAGAGGTTGAAGAAGCACTATGGCCGTTGGATGGACATCGTACGGTCACTGGAGCTTGAATCGTTCATATTGACTAAGTTGACAAAGCACTCTGTCCCCGTCAAGTTAGTAGGCCCACAAGTCAGCCACCCACCAAGGTGGGTCCCAACTAGCAGGGGGAGTATTCATTTTTTTGTGCGTAATAAGGTGGCACTTCCGGTGGGTCCGAGATGACAGCGGGGGGAACGTTTTTTCATGAAATACAGTGGCCCGTCCGGTGGGTCCCAGCTGTCAGGGGGGAAACATTTTTTCGTCAAATACGATGGCCCGTCCGGTGGGTCCGTGCTGTCAGGTGGAGGAATAATTATTTTCCGCATAATAAGGAGGCACTTCCTTGCGGCTGCCGTGGACCCAGCTGTCAGCCTCTCCACATACAGTACTCTTCCGATGGAAGTCGTTCCTTGACCAAGTTGACCACGCCGCATCGAGAGCACCAGGGCGGTGGACGATGACGAGGCCTAGGAAGGGGACGACGCGGAGCCGGGGAAGACGCGGCAGTGGATGCCCACGAGTAGAGGAGTACGAGGGTTCACTGGTTCGTTGCGGTGTGAGGCTGCCGTCGCCGTAGAATAACAGGGGGTGTGGGTGAGTAGAGGGATGGCCTGGCCAGCGGTGGGAGTAGTGGGGGGCGGTGAGGCCTGCGCCGCATCGCAGCCGGCCACGGGAGGCAGGAGCATGAGGCACGACCGGCGCTGGTTTGGGCGGCTGGAGCAAGAAGACCAGAGGTTGAAGAAGCACTACGGCCGTTGGATGGACATCGTACGGTCACTGGAGCTAGAATCGTGCATATTGACTAAGTTGACAAAGCCCTCCGTCCCCGTCAACTTAGTAGGCCCACAAGTCAGCCTGCCACTATACTGGGTCCCAGCTAGCAGGGGGAGTATTCATTTTTTTGTGCGTAATAAGGAGGCACTTCCTTGGGTGCGAAGATAAAGCTGGTGGGCCCAAGCTGTCAGCGGCAGTAACGTTTTTTCGCGAAATACAGAGGCCCTTTCGGTGGGTCCCAGATGTCAGGTGGAGGAATCATTATTTTGCGTGTAATAGGAGGCATTTCTTTGCGTGCGGCCGTGGACCCAGCTGTCAGCCTCTCCAAGTATAGTCCACTTCAGATGCATGTCGGTCGTTGACCACGTTAACCAGGCCGCGCCGAGAGCACCAGGGCGGTGGACAACGGCGAGGCCTAGGAAGGGAACGACACAGAGGCAGGGAAGACTCGACAGTTGTTTCCCACGCGGAGGGGAGTACGACTGTACGAGGGTTTACTGGTTTGTCTGTCGTCGCCGGAGAATAAGAGCAGGTGTGGGTCAGTAGAGGGATGGCTAGGCCAGCGATGGGAGTACGGTGGGGCGGTGAGGCCTGCGCGGCAGCACAGCCGGCCGCGGGGAGTAGAGAGCAGGCAGTCCCGCCGGCGCTTGTTTGAGCGGCTGGAGCAGGAAGAGCAGAGATTGAAGAAGCACGACGGCCGTTGGATGGACATCCAATAGTCACTGCTTGTGCGTCAACCTTTTTTTAGGAAAGCCTCAAATCTGTGGAAAACATCATACAGCCCATCTGGCATTATTTCTAATAATTTACAGCCCATTTGCTAATTCTTAATGTTTTTTTGGAGCCCATATTCTTTTTGTTAGCATTACAACCCATATTGTGGCCACGGTTAAAAAATTATACGAAATTTTGCATATTTCGGTGCGGTCCGAACTGTTTTTAATCCCGAAATTTCGAGTCACATTCAAACTGATTTTAAAAATAAATGTATATCAATATAAAATCCAACAAATTGTCCAGGCATAAAAATCAATGCAATTTAAAATCTCAAAATGAAAAAAAGAAATTTGAAACTAATTGCCGGTTTGATGTGTTTTAAAAATGTACAACCCATTTCTCATTACTGATAGGCCATTTTCTTGGCCAGCCGAATGAAGCTCTCCTCATCTTGAAAGATTTGCAGCTCAACAGGCCTGACAAAGCGACTTCGTTGGCAAATCACAAAAAAACTGGGCTGTGGCCGTGGACCCAGCTGTCAGCCTCTCCATGTACAGCACTCTTCCGATGGAAGTCGGTCGTTGACCACATTGACCACGCCGCGCCGAGAGCACCAAGGCGGTGGACGACGGCGAGGCCTAGGAAGGGGACAACGCAGAGCCGGGGAAGACGCGGTAGTGGATGCCCACGCGGAGAGGAGTACGAGGGTTCACTGGTTCGGCTGTGATGTGAGGCTGCCGTCGCTGCAGAATAATAGGGGGTGTGGGTGAGTAGAGGGATGCCCTGGCCAGCAGTGGGAGTAGTAGGGGCGGTGAGGCCTCCGCGGCATCACAGCCGGCCACGGGCGGCAGGAGCATGCGGCACGACCGGCGCTGGTTTGGGCGGCTGGATCAAGAAGACCAGAGGTTAAAGAAGCACTACTGCCGTTGGATGAACATCGTACGGTAACTGGAGCTAGAATCGTTCATATTGACTAAGTTGACAAAGCCCTCCGTCCCCGTTGATACCTCTCCAACGTATCTATAATTTTTGATTGCTTCATGCTATATTATATTCTATTTTGGATGATTAATGGGCTTTGTTATACACTTTTATATTATTTTTGGGACTAACCTATTAACCGGAGGCCCAGCCCAAATTGCTGTTTTTTTGCCTATTTCAGAGTTTCGCAGAAAAAGAATATCAAACGGAGTCCAAACGGAATGAAACCTTCGGGAACGTGATTTTCAGAACAAACGTGATCCAGAGGACTTGTACCCTACGTCAAGAAAGCAACCAGGAGGGCACGGGGTAGGGGGCGCGCCTACCCCTCTGGGCGCGGCCTCCACCCTCGTGGGGCCCATGTTGCTCCACCGACGTACTTCTTCCTCCTATATAGACCTACGTACCCCCAAACCAACAGAAGCATCCACGAAAACCTAATTCCACTGCCGCAACCTTCTGTACCCGTGAGATCCCATCTTGGGGCCTTTTCCGGCGTCCTGCCGGAGGTGGCATTGATCACGGAGGGCTTCTACATCAACACCATAGCCTCACCGATGATGTGTGAGTAGTTTACCTCAGACCTTCGGGTCCATAGTTATTAGCTAGATGGCTTCTTCTCTCTCTTTGGATCTCAATACAAAGTTCTCCATGATTCTTGTGGAGATCTATTCGATGTAGTCTTCTTTTGCGGTGTGTTTGTTGAGACCAATGAATTGTGGGTTTATGATCAAGTTTATCTATGAACAATATTTGAATCTTCTCTGAATTCTGTTATGTATGATTGGTTATCTTTGCAAGTCTCTTCGAATTATCAGTTTGGTTTGGCCTACTAGATTGATCTTTCTTGCAATGGGAGAAGTGCTTAGCTTTGGGTTCAATCTTGCGGTGTCCTTTCCCAGTGACAGTAGGGGCAGCAAGGCACGTATTGTATTGTTGCCATCGAGGATAACAAGATGGGGTTTATATCATATTGCACGAGTTTATCTCTCTACATCATGTCATCTTACTTAAAGCGTTACTCTGTTCTTTTGAACTTAATGATCTAGATGCATGCTGGATAGAGGTCGATGTGTGGAGTAATAGTAGTAGATGCAGGCAGGAGTCGGTCTACTTGTCGCGGACATGTTGCCTATATACATGAGCATACCTAGATATTCTCATAACTATATTCAATTCTATGAATTGCTCAACAGTAATTTGTTCACCCACCGTAATACTTATGCTCTTGAGAGAAGCCACTAGTGAAACCTATGGCCCCCGGGTCTGTTTTCCATCATATTAATCTTCCAACACTTAGCTATTTTTATTGCCTTTTATTTTACTTTGCATATTTATTATAAAAATACCAAAAATATTATCTTATCATATCTATCAGATCTCACTTTCGTAAGTGACCGTGAAGGGATTGACAACCCCTTTATTGCATTGGTTGCGAGGTTTTTATTTATTTGTGTAGGTGCGAGGGACTTGAGCGTGGCCTCCTACTGGATTGATACCTTGGTTCTGAAAAACCGAGGGAAATACTTACACTATTTACTGCATCGCCCTTTCCTCTTCAAGGGAAAACCAACGCAGTGCTCAAGAGGTAGCAAGAAGGATTTCTGGCGCCGTTGCCCAGGAGGCTCACACCAAGTCAAGTCAAGATTTCATTTCCCGTCAACGAGCCATTTCTGGCGCCGTTGCCGGGGAGTCTACGCAAAAGTCAACATACCAAGTACCCATCACAACCTCTTATCTCTCGCATTACATTATTTGCCATTTGCCTCTCGTTTTCCTCTCCCCCACTTCACCCTTGCCATTTTATTCGCCCTCGCTTTTCCCGTTCGCCTCTTCTTCGCTTGCTTGTCGTTATGGCTAGTCCTCTATCTTCTCTGTTGTCTCCCAAGAATGAAGTTCTTAATTTTAAGCAAAGGGAGGGAGAAAATCTAAAAGACGCTTGGTATAGAATTTGCAATGCTCAAAATAGATCTACCAGGAAGCAATCTACTTCCGTTCTTCTCCGCAATTTTTATGTAGGCGCTACTCCTTGGTACAGATATATTCTTGACACCATTACCGGAGGGAATTTCTTGGGTAGCCATACTTTTGATTCTTATAATGCTATGATAGATTTGTTTGGCTCACCACCTCTTTTGGTTAATGGAACTATGTTAACTTTGGAGCATGTAATGCAAAGAGTTGAAATTATTGAAAATAAAGTTGCTACCGTAGAGTTAATTGAAAATTTGGATAAAAAGATCCACAACCAAATTACCCAATATGGATCTAAAGTATTAGTCACTTTGAAAAATACTAAGGAGAAGGAACCCATAGTTGATGAAAGAATAAATCAGGATTCCACTAGAATCGATAAACTTGAGGGTATCATTACCAACTTGGGGACCGCCTTTTCTTCCGTAAAGAATACTCCAAGTCCTCGAACTAAAATTGCCAAGCTTTTTTATGTTCCTAAAAATAAGGGTGAATCCTCTAGTAAGGAAAATGCGGATCTGAAATCAATAAGTGTTCATCCCAATCTTTTTGCTATCATTAAGGAACCGTTTGTTGCAAATGATTTTCTTGATTTTGTGCCTAGAAGTTTGATAATTAATAGAAAGAAAGACACCCCTAAGGGTGATAGGTGTCTTATTGAAGAATTGCCTACCAAAGATGGCAATACCTAGATATATCCTTGCTTTTATGCCTAGCTAGGGGCGTTAAACGATAGCGCTTGTTGGGAGGCAACCCAACCTTTTTTTTTGCTTTTTGCTTCTGTTTAGGAATAAATCTTTGATCTAGCCTCTGGTTAGATTTGTTTTTATGTTTTAATTAGTATTTGTGCCAAGTTAAACCTATAGGATCTTCTTGGATGATAGTTATTTGATCTTGCTGAAAATTCCAGAAACTTTCTGTTCACAAAAATAATTGTTAAAAATCACCAGAACGTGATAAAATATTGATTCCAATTGCTCCTGATCAATACAAATTGTCTAGGTCGTCCTATTTTGGCTGAAGTTTTTGGAGTTCTAGAAGTTTGCGTTAGTTACAGATTACTACAAACTGTTCTGTTTTTGACAGATTCTGTTTTTCGTGTGTTGTTTGCTTATTTTGATGAATCTATGGCTAGTAAAATAGTTTATAAACCATAGAGAAGTTGGAATACAGTAGGTTTAACACCAATATAAATAAAGAATGAGTTCATTACAGTACCTTGAAGTGGTGTTTTGTTTTCTTTCGCTAACGGAGCTCACGAGATTTTCTGTTAAGTTTTGTGTTGTGAAGTTTTCAAGTTTTGGGTAAAAGATTTGATAGATTATGGAACAAGGAGTGGCAAGAGCCTAAGCTTGGGGATGCCCATGGCACCCCAAGATAATCTAAGGACACCAAAAAGCCAAAGCTTAGGGATGCCCCGGAAGGCATCCTCTCTTTCGTCTACTTCCATCGGTAACTTTACTTGGAGCTATATTTTTATTCGCCACATGATAAGTGTTTTGCTTGGAGCGTCTTGTATGATTTGAGTCCTTGCTTTTTAGTTTACCACAATCATCTTTGCTGTACACACCTTTTGGGAGAAACACACATGATTCGGAATTTATTAGAATACTCTATGCGCTTCACTTATATCTTTTGAGCTATATAGTTTTTGCTCTAGTGCTTCACTTACATCTTTTAGAGCACGGCGGTGGATTTGTTTTATAGAAACTATTATTCTCTCATGCTTCACTTATATTATTTTGAGAGTCTTAAACAGCATGGTAATTTGCTTAAATAGGAAAATTAATCATAATATGCTAAGTATTCAAGACTAGTAAAAAAACTTTCTTATGAGTGTGCTGAATACTAAGAGAAGTTTGATGATTGATGATTGTTTTGAGATATGGAGGTAGTGATATTAAAGTTGTGCTAGTTGAGCAGTTGTGAAATTGAGAAATACTTGTGTTGAAGTTTGCAAGTCCCGTTGCATGCACGTATGGTAAACGTTATGTAACAAATTTGAAACATGAGGTGTTCTTTGATTGTCTTCCTTATGAGTGGCGGTCAGGGACGAGCGATGGTCTTTTCCTACCAATCTATCCCCCTAGGAGCATGTGCGTAGTGCTTGGTTTTTGATGACTTGTAGATTTTTGCAATAAGTATGTGAGTTCTTTATGACTAATGTTGAGTTCATCGATTATACGCACTCTTACCCTTCCATCATTGCTAGCCTCTTTGGTACCGTGCATTGGCCTTTCTCACATTGAGAGTTGGTGCAAACTTCGCCGGTGCATCCAAACCCCGTGATATGATACGCTCTTTCACACATAAACCTCCTTATATCTTCCTCAAAACAGCCACCATACCTACCTATTATGGCCTTTCCATAGCCATTCCGAGATATATTGCCATGCAACTTTCCACCGTTCCGTTTATCATGACACGTTCATCATTGTCATATTGCTTTGCATGATCATGTAGTTGACATTGTATTTGTGGCAATGCCACCGTTCATAATTTTTCATACATGTCACTCCTGATTCATTGTTATCCCGGTCTACCGCCGGAGGCATTCATATAGAGTCATACTTTGTTCTAGTATCGACTTGTAATCATTGAGTTGTAAATAAATAGAAGTGTGATGATCATCATTCATAGAGCATTGTCCCAAAAAAAGAAAAAAAAAGAAAGGCAAAAAAAAGAAGACCCAAAAAAGGGGACAATGCTACTATCTTTTTTTTTACACTTGTTCTTCAAAGTAGCACCATGATTTTCATGATAGATAGTCTCTTGTTTTCTCACTTTCATATACTAGTGGGAATTTTTCATTATAGAACTTGGCTTGTATATTCCAACAATGGGCTTCCTCAAATGCCCTAGGTCTTCGTAAGCAAGCAAGTTGGATGCACACCCACTTAGCTTCTTTGGTTGAGCTTTCATACATTTACAGCTCTTGTGCATCCGTTGCATGGCAATCCCTACTCCTTGCATTAACATCAATCGATGGACATCTCCATAGCCCGTTGATTAGCCGCGTTGATGTGAGACTTTCTCCTTTTTTGTCTTCTCAACATAACCCCCATCATTATATTCTATTCCACCCATAGTGCTATATCTATGGCTCACACTCATGTATTGCGTGAAGGTTGAAAAAGTTTGAGATTACAAAAGTATGAAACAATTGCTTGGCTTGTCATCGGGGTTGTGCATGACGAGAGCATTCTTGTGTGACCAAAATGGAGCATGACTGAACTATATAATTTTGTAGGGATGAACTTTCTTTGGCCATGTTATTTTGAGAAGACATAATTGCTTAGTTAGTATGCTTGAAGTATTATTGCTTTTATGCCAACATTAAACTTTTATCTTGAATCTTTCGGATCTGAATATTCATACCACAATTAAGAGGGTTACATTAAAAAATTATGCCAAGTAGCATTCCGCATCAAAAATTCTGTTTTTATCATTTACCTACTCGAGGACGAGCGGAATTAAGCTTGGGGATGCTTGATACGTCTCCAACGTATCTATAATTTTTGATTGCTTCATGCTATATTATATTTTGTTTTGGATGATTAATGGGCTTTGTTATACACTTTTATATTATTTTTGGGACTAACCTATTAACCGGAGGCCCAGCCCAAATTGCTGTTTTTTGCCTATTTAAGAGTTGCGCAGAAAAAGAATATCTAACGGAGTCCAAACGGAACGAAACCTTCGGCAATGTGATTTTCGGAACAAACGTGATCCAGAGGACTTGGACCCTACGTCAAGAAAGCAACCAGGAGGGCACGAGGTAGGGGGGCACGCCTACCCCGCTGGGCGCGCCCTCCACCCTCGTGGGCCCCATGTTGCTCCACCGACGTACTTCTTCCTCCTATATATACCTACGTACCCCCAAACCAACAGAAGCATCCACGAAAACCTAATTCCACCGCCGCAACCTTCTGTACCCGTGAGATCCCATCTTGGGGCCTTTTCTGGCGTCCTGCCGGAGGGGGCATTGATCACGGAGGGCTTCTACATCAACACCATAGCCTCTCCGATGATGTGTGAGTAGTTTACCTCAGACCTTCGGGTCCATAGTTATTAGCCAGATGGCTTCTTCTCTCTCTTTGGATCTCAATACAAAGTTCTCCATGATTCTCGTGGAGATCTATTCGATGTAATCTTGTTTTGCGGTGTGTTTGTTGAGACCGATGAATTGTGGGTTTATGATCAAGTTTATCTATGAACAATATTTGGATCTTCTCTGAATTCTTTTATGTATGATTGGTTATCTTTGCAAGTCTCTTTGAATTATCAGTTTGGTTTGGCCTACTAGATTGATCTTTCTTGCAATTGGAGAAGTGCTTAGCTTTGGGTTCAATCTTGCGGTGTCCTTTCCCAGTGACAGTAGGGGCAGCAAGGCACGTATTATATTGTTGCTATCGAGGATAACAAGCTGGGGTTTATATCATATTGCATGAGTTTATCTCTCTACATCATGTCATCTTACTTAAAGCGTTACTCTGTTCTTTTGAACTTAATACTCTAGATGCATGCTGGATAGCGGTCGATGTGTGGAGTAATAGTAGTAGATGCAGGCAGGAGTCGGTATACTTGTCGCGGACGTGATGCCGATATACATGATCATACCTAGATATTCTCATAACTATGCTCAATTATATCAATTGCTCAACAGTAATTTGTTCACCCACCGTAATACTTATGCTCTTTAGAGAAGCCACTAGTGAAACCTATGGCCCCGGTTCTATTTTCTATCATATTAATCTTCCAACACTTAGCTATTTTTATTGCCTTTTATTTTACTTTGCATCTTTATTATAAAAATACCAAAAATATTAGCTTATCATATCGATCAGATCTCACTTTCGTAAGTGACGGTGAAGGGATTAACAACCCCTTTATTGCGTTGGTTGCGAGGTTTTTATTTGTTTGTGTAGGCGTGAGGGACTTGAGCATGGTCTCCTACTGGATTGATACCTTGGTTCTCAAAAACTAAGGGAAATACTTACGCTACTTTACTGCATCACCCTTTCCTCTTCAAGGGAAAACCAAGGCAGTGCTCAAGAGGTAGCACCCGTCAACTTGGTAGGCCCACAAGTCAGCCTCCCACGATGCTGGGTTCCAGCTGGCAGGAGGAGTATTCATTTTTTGTGCGTAATAAGGAGGCACTTCCTTGCATGCGAAGATAGCTGGTGGGTCCGACCTGTTAGCGGGGGCACGTTTTTTTTCGCGAAATACAGAGGCCCTTCCGGTGGGTCCCAGATGTCAGGTGGAGGAATCAAAGACTTGAGAAGGCGTACAGAACAAGCTAGTGTACCTGTAAAGAGACGTTGCTGAGTGTTAGAAAAAAAGAGAGACGTGCTCCTGTAGCTAGTTCGAATCCAAACCTAGACTATGACTATATATGGTGCTATGCTACTCTGCAAGTAATGAAACTGACATATCCAACATTCGCTTCTCCTCTTCTCTACTTACTGTGCCTAGCATCAGAAGCTCTGGCCGCAGCAACCATGTCCGCTGGCTGCTCGTCCACCTGCTCTTCAGCAGGCAACAACCAAATATGCGCCAAGTCGCCACCCGTACCATCGCCTGTGGGTCTCATCACACCCCCGCCGGCATGCGCACCGTAGCCGGTTGCTCATTGCAACCCGCTGCTGTTGGTGTGGTGCCACTGCTGCAAATCACGCAGAGTCATCCGTCGCGTCTCAACCACAATCCTCAACCCTGCCGAGTCTTCTACAAATGCCCGAATCATGGGGTAATAATATGTTTAAGTGTTGTTCTGCTGCTTTCAGTTGCTGATTTTTTTAATAGTTTGGTTGATGATCTTCCAATTTGATTCGTGTAGAAAAGGGAAGATTCGTGTGATTTGTCCTTCTGGGAAGTTGCTGATGTGGGGGAGTGCAACTACGCTGATTATTTGGTTAGCCGAGGAATCCACCAATACCAGCAGGTTGGGGTGTTGGACAAGTAACTGAAGGAACGACAGAAGAGGAAGATGCAGAGCAGAAGGTTAAAGATGCAGTTCCTCTGGTCATGGCCAAGCAACAACTGCTGAACGGCCTTGACAACAATGAGGAGATGAAAGAGCTTGTGAAGATAATGGGCAAAATCGATGTGCTCTGTAGGATGATTGTCTCTTTATTTACAGTGTATGTAGCACTCGTGATGTATTCAGCGGCTATGACATGAGCACTTTGCTGAAACTAGTAATGAATGAAACCTGTGTAGCAGGCTGGGCGTAGTTTTGTGAACATCTAATGATTTCTATTAACGGAAATCAGGGAGTATCCCCTTTTGCTCATAAATAATTAAATAGCAGAGGCCCTTTTGGTAATAAATAAATAAATAAATTAGCAGAGGCCCTGTCGGGTCAGCTTTGTTCTCATTCGAAGATGTCGAGCAAATTGCAGTCCAACATCAAACTATGTCATCAAATTCAAGTTTCACAGCCAAATATGAGTACAACTAAGCAACAATGTCATCATGTTTTAGTCATCATACAATCACCAAACACAAATCAGCATACATAACAAGTGATGTTCTCACAGGAAAACACTAAACAACATGTTCATCAGGTTTCGGTTGTCATAGCAAACACAATTTCACATAGTAGATGAAAAACGTCTTCTGACAAGCAAATACGACAAAAGCAATGTAATCATCATCCGCAGCAGCAGCATCAACATCTTCGCCATGTGTATCAGTCTGAATCGTAATTCCCCATGATGTCATCTTCTTCTTCGTCCTCAACGTCCTCGAACGTTGACTTCTTCTCGATCAACTCTTGTATGTCCACAGGACGACATGCAATCTTTTCGCCGGCGTCATTGATGTGATGGTTCTCAAAGATATTAGGAACATATGTGTTATCTTGTACATTAGGAGCAGTGTAAGCATCATCTTGTTGTGCAACTTCATTAAACGAATTCCTCTGCTCAAACCTTAGCAATACTCTCCAGTCATCGCTACGTGCAAATGTGTCTTCCAAGAAAAATATCTGTGTTGCTTGATTTTCCAAAATAAAAGGCTCGTTGGTTTGGTACGCTGCCTTGACATTGATGGATTTGAAATAATCATCGGCTCTGGGTTTTGCGATCCTGGAAAATAGGTTATACCAACGACAGCAGAACAGAACCACACACCGATGATCCTCGAACTGGAGATATACTGCAACTGAACAATGTCTGTTATGTTAGCATACATTTTAGTTGTCTCTTTGTCATATGTATCCGTGCTCATGATGTCACTATTTTGTGTCTTCCTGCCTTCGTCTCATGCAAGGGTGTTGTAGCGCACATCTCCAACAATGCAAGATTCATAATGTATTACCCGAGTATCAGGACCCATTGCTAGTGGGTAAAGGGCATCATCAACTACCTGCCCATCCTCCCGCATCTTCTTAACCTATGGTTAGAAAATAGACAAGCTGATCATCTTATGTACTCAATATATTAAAAAAAACTGACAGTGCAATTCAAAAGCTTACATGGCTCTTGAACCATTTCGCAAATCCTGCCATAACCAGTTTGTCAATGTTTCTTGGATTTTGCGGTAGTAACTCCTTTTTGTAGATGCTGCACAACATAGTGATCGCGTCAAACATCTAAATATATAAGAATGTGCTGCAAGTTTAGTAGATTATGATGTATAAGCTGCAGTACTTAGCACTTACTTGATATAAGGTAGTATCTCAGGACAGTTATTCAACACATACCAAACCATTTTGTCCAAATCTTTAGGTTTGTCCTCTTATCGACTCTTCCCTGTAACTCGAATAGAATAATCGAAAACATTGAGCCCGGGATTGTCTTCATCCACCTCTTTGCTAAGCTGATCAGTTGTTTCAATGTATTTTGAGTAGAATGTCAACGCTTCTGTAGCAATGTAGGCCTCTGTAATGGAACCCTCAGGTCTAGCTCTGTTCCTAACATAGCCCTTGAAAGTGCCTAGCCGCCTTTCAATAGGGTACATCCAGCCATACTGTACTGGACCTCTAAGTAGTGCCTCATCAGGTAGATGAACAGCCAAATGCACCATCACATCAAAGAAGGCTGGAGGATATATCTTCTCAAGGTCGCATAGGATAGTTGGTATCTTGTCTCTAAGACGCTCCAAAGCATCTATCCTAATATTTCTACTACAGAGTTCCGTGAAGAATTGTCCCAATTCTGCAACTGCTCTGTATAAGTCAGGGCTGCCTAATCCTCTAAGGATGATAGGTAAAACCCTTTGAAGTAGGACGTGGCAGCCATGAGTTTTCGACCCTTGTACCTTGTTTCCATCTGCACTGACTCTCCTTTCAGGGTTGGAAGCAAATCCATGTGGGAATCTCACACGTGAGAGGACCTCGCAGAATTCTTTTCTTTTTACCTTGTCCAAGATGTACACAACTGGTGCCATATCCCGTGGTTTACCTTCATCTTGCACCTGCAAATCCTGTCTGATACCCAGGTGTGTCAAATCAATCCTAGATTTTAAGGTATCTTTCATCTTACCTTCAATATTAAGAAGTGTGCCGATAATGCTGTCACATATATTTTTCTTGATGTGCATCACATCAAGATTATGCCGCAGATCCAAATCTTTCCAATACTCCAAGTCCCACAAAGTGGACCTGCGGGTAAACAATAATCCCTCTTCTGCCCTGCTACGCTTCCTTTTCCCGCTACCATTATCAGGATGGTTTCCTGGTGTAATATGCCTGACCTTCTCTAATTCCACCTGCAACTCATCGGCGGTGAGCCTCTTTGGCGCATCACGGTTTTAATGCTTTGCATTGAACACATGTCTTCGGTATTTTCTAGGATGCGGCTTGTCCTTGGCAAGGAATCGGCGGTGTCCAATGTAACAGATCTTGCTAAGTATTGCGTATGACAGCGGATTCCTGTCACAGCGAACACATGCATTGTAACCATGTGTCGTTCACCCTGACATAGTTCCCAAAGCCGGATAATCATGGATGCACCAAATTATAACAGCACGCAGAAAGAAATCAGCTGGTGGGCTGCTATATAGGTCTCGAGTGAGAACACCCCTCCATAGTTGTTGAAGTTCCTCCACAAAAGGCTCCATGAACAAATCAAAATCCTTTCCAGTACTTTTTGGACCTGGGATGAGCAAGGCCATCTTGTAGTTTGATTCTTTGGTGCAGACATTTGGAGGCATGTTGTAAGGGATAACAAGCACTGGCCACATGCTATATGTGGCGCTCTGGTGGCGAAATGGGTTAAATCCATCTGAAGCTAAGCCAAGTCTAATGTTTCTCGGGTCAGCAGCAAATTTTTCGTGCTTCTGATTGAAGCTTTTCCACTCACTACCATGCAATGGATGGGTCATTACATTCTGATCTCTGTACTCCTGGTTCCTAGAATGCCACAGTACATCCTCTCTTGTTTCAGCATCATAAAACAACCTCTGCAATCTTGGTGTAATTGGAAAATGTCTCAGAACATTATGAGGAATCCTCTTCACAGCATCGCCATCTTTCCATCTTGATGATTTGCATTTCAGGCATTCACTTAAGTTGGCATAATCCTTCCGGAACAGAACACAATTATTCTTACAAATATGGATCATATCATGTCCAATTCCAACTGCACAAAGGAAATTCTTCATTTTACTGTAGGTGTGTGGCAGCTCAGACGCATCTGGGAAAGCTTTGCGGAAAGCAGCCAACATCGCATCGAATGATTTGTTGGTCATCCGCTCAGATGTCTTCACCTGAAGAAAGGTGACCATAGCTGAGAATACTGACAACTTATTTCCTGGGGTGACACCCACGTTGCATTGTTCCAACATGCGGGCCCACCGTTTTTCTTCTGCAGGTGAAAGTTCACGGAATGCACGAGCATTTCGTAGCATTGTTTCAATGTTGGTCAAACTCACTGGCTCCGCCACCACCTCCTCCTCCTCCTCTTCCACCTGAGCATCAGGAAGATCAAGATGGTGATCTGCTGCTTCCACGTAGTCAATAACATGGACGTTCACAGCTTCACCATGATGAACCCACCTAGTATATGTGACCGACATCCCGTACAAGTGTAGATGATTTTGCACAATTGACTGGGGTCTTGTAACTGAATTCATACAACTGCTACACGGGCAGAGCACATCTGATTTCGGACCACCGTACTCAGCTCTAATAAAGTTCATGAAGTTTTCAACCCCCTCGACATATGCAGCGGAGAATCTTTGAGCAGAAGTTATCCAAGTCCTGTCCATCTGTTAGACATACAAATTAGTTCTTCTACTAGATATTACAGGAAAAACATATATGCTTTTTTATGAAGTCCAGAAGAAAATACCTAGGTCGATGTCTAAAGCCATGGAAAGATATTTGGACGAGCAGATCTAAGTAACAAAATATATGTAAAGCTAATTCAGCAAACAGATTTGAGTGCTAAATTATGGCAGGCTATTTCAGCAGTCAATGAGCCCGAGCACACAGCCATCGAACTATCGAAGGCCATCGCAGCAACAAAGATCGAGTATAAAACGGTGTAGAGCTATTTCACCTAACAGATTGGCTACTAGACCATGGCAATCTACGTCACAATAAATATATGGCAGGATATTTTAGCAACTAATCGGCCTTGGCATGCCATCTCAGCTAAGCAGATTGAGTGCAGAACAGGGCAAGGAAGCTTCTTAAGCAGAGCATATTGACTGTAAACTACTTCGGCAAACAGTGAGATTAACAGCGTCTATAAGCTAACATTCAGCGCTACACTGACATGCACGGGGCCTCAGTCTAGAATGCGCGTACCGTGGGAGAAGTTGACCGCCGTGCGTCTCGACACAAACGTTGCCAGCGGCGGCGGCGCTGACCGCCGTGCGCCTCCACAAGAACATCGCCAGCGGTGGCGGCGCGGCTAGAGGATGGTAGTCTACGAGAGCGTACTGTGGGAGCGAGAGGATCGCCGTGCGTCCCCTTGACGAACCGCGGCGCCGGCATATCAGCGTGGCGGGGAGGGCGGCTTTGGCGGAGCGAATGGAGTG
>NC_057805.1:362563551-362566009 GCF_018294505.1 Triticum aestivum
GCTAGTTGGCCGAAGGGCGGTTGAATCTAGGATTTGGGGGGAATTTTTGGGTGGGGGGGGGCGGGGAGGATTTTCGCGCGGTGTGCGGGGGGAGTTTGGCGCATGGTCGGTTTCTCCAAGTGCAGTCCCACGTGTCAGTGAAGAGGCAATCCAAAGTGCGTTCCGTTTGCGTGAGCCGTGTGCAGGACCGAACGTGTGTGGGGTGCAATGCGACCGCGACAGGGGTGCTGCGAGTGTACCGCCTTTTTTTCCTTTTAAACTAGGTGCTTCGCCCCCTCAAAAAAAACTTGTTGCTTCGCGTGATCCATCGATACTACTACTATTAATCCGGTAATCCCGACTAAAACGGCGCGGCCGGGTCTTTTCCCGCGCGATATGCTGGGAGGTTGGCTTAGTTGGGTTTTTTAGGACAAGTAATGCTACACCTACGTAGTCCCAGTTACGTAATAAACATAATGTGAAACGTGCGAGCTGTTGATTGAAGATTGGGGGGAGGGAGGGGCCCACCACCATGAAAATTAGGGGAGGAGAGAGAGAGGCAATTTACGTTAACCCTTTCATAGGTTCCCGTAGATGTGAAATGCATGAATGTGCATTTGCAGATAAGGCCTTCCCTTGTTCATCCTTTTCTCCCACAAGATCTTGATCTTCCGTGCAACGCACGGGCATCTTGCTAGTACTCCTACAATATACTATATTATTGTGAAAGTTCATATACACCGGCCGAGATTAATGCAAACACAGCAGAATATACGTCCTCCATCCGCGATCTCCATGTATGGGGGCGGGGTTCAAGACCCATGAAGTGAAGGTGCGGTCTCCGGCGAGGAAAAGTAGAACACATGAGACAGACTAGCCAGTTGGCACACCATGCCCTACTCATCCTCGGAGGAGTCCCCGACCTCGGCGGTGCCAGACGTTGGACAGCGGCAAGTAGGATGCGTGGCTGACGGTGCTCCCGTCGTCGGCCGCCAGCGTGGCCACCGCTTGTGCGGCGACTTGAGCGAGGGCGGCGACCTCGAGCTCCATCCCCGAAGACAAGCTCTCCCACAGAGCGTTTGCACTTGCGGTCATGGCGGACGTGGTGCCAGGTAGGAGGACGATGCGGTATGGTGTGGAGGTTAGCTGGGCGTTGCCGCTTTAAGTAGCGCATTCCGGTGAGGCCAAGCGTCCTGGTGCGTCATTAAGTCGCTGGAGTTGGTTCCTCGGGCACCGAGCCTCTTAACAACGGCATACGGATGGACGACATGAATGCGGGCAGCTGGCGCCGGCTGGGAACGCACCACGCGACGGCGCGAGGGACGAGGGATTTCGTGTGCCCGGGTAGTCAGCTGTGGCCGTCGCAACGTTGGAGATGCCCTTTGCTCACATGCGTTCGACGCATGTCATTGAAAAAGCAAGACGACCCGGCATGGTCTCAGGTCCTGAGGACGCAGTTGGCCGCGCTACACCACTCCGCGGATGCGTCCCGGCGCCCCGTGCATCCTCGACGAGCCGGGTGTTGGGATGTGTTTGGATTGTGGCCAAAGTGCACCTTACCAAAATTTTGGTCATGACCCAAAGATTGGTCTTTATATGGATGGTTGCCATTTATTTTGGCATGCCAATGAACTCTAGCCAACTCTAGTTCATTTTTCTTGCCGATGTCGGCCAAATCATGGGCAACCAAAACCTCAACCAAAATTTTGGCCACCCAATGCTTTGATGGGGCAACCTTGGGCACAAACCAAACATACTGTTGGTTGTGCCACAGCACTAACACCACCCTCGGCACACTGAAACCGACCGTGTCTAGCGACGATTAGCGTGTCGCTCACCGCGGTCGCCGTGTCCAGAGGCGGTGCTGGAGCTGCGCCACGTTGTTGGCCCCCACGACCCACATGCACGGTTGCCGGTGGCGAGGAGGTCGTGGGCTAGCTCCTCCATTGGACTAGTTTGCGCTACGTCGTCCCGACAGGTGTGCCCCACATGTTGGTTTCCCTGTTTTCCCAGCCATATTCAAGCGTCAGTGCTCCGCGTTGCGCATTAGTCCTTTCAGTATGTAGGCCAAGCGAGACAACTTATTGTTTATTTGAGCCGTTCAAGTATAATCATGTGGCATTTGCTTATTTCTCATTCCTCTCCAACGCTCTTCTCCATCGATCATGTCGCCCTCCAGTCGAGTCCATCCTCCCGCATGCCTCATTTGAACATTCCGCCGAGTATCATTCGCATGTGGGCCTAGACCATGCTTGTATTTCCAATGTTTATTTGTAATTTGTCCGACATGCATACAAACAAACGGTTCGTTTGAAGTTTCACTTTGCATCCACTACGTGTCACTTCGTGTCTTAGTTTTGACATCCCATTTGGTTCATGCCCCGACACATGTTGACGAGATCGATTGATGTTCAGAGATCAATTGCGTGTCGTGCAAGGAGATAAAGGTTTGGTCTGTTGCTATGATAGAAATGGCCCG
>NC_057805.1:362566272-362599720 GCF_018294505.1 Triticum aestivum
ATTGTACGTTCATAAGCGAAACGAACGTATTGTACCCACCCTAGTCCTCTTTCAATCGATCTCCGGACCCCGAGATGAAATCGAGAGAGAACGAGTGGGGGCATGTGTGATACCTAAGGCGGATTCAAAATTTTGAACCGGTGATCATAGCATCCGCAAATCATATATAAAGGGTATTCAATGTTTGTTTCATTTTTGAACGTACAATATACTACCTCCTATCCTTTCTAGTTTACATATAAGTTTTATGTGTAGTCAAAGTATCTCTACTTTGATAAAGAAAAGTATCAACATTCAACAAACGCCCAATCCATATTGTTAGATTCATACGTACTCCTAGATTTGTACTCGAGATGGTTTCCAATTTGTTTTCAACCACGTGAATGTGCTTGTTCTCGCGCACTCTTCCTACTAGGATTTCGCCACGTATAGCCAGTCCAATAGTAACTTCTTTTAAGCTCCCTGTCCAATAGTACTAGTGGAGTACTGATAACATCTATACTAGAGTATGCAGTGCTCATAGTTGTACTCCCTCCTTCCATTTATATAGGGCCTATGTGGAGGAGAGAGATGTGAAAAAGTAAGGGGAGTGAGCTCTCATGCAAGAGCCTAGCTATATACGCATTCCTAGTTAAATACATAGAATAAATATGAAGAAAGAGATGGAGAGGAGATGCAAAAAAATACTAATACAATAGCCAACCTTATAATTTTTTTTGCGGGACATAGCCAACCTTATAGCCCACACTACTGTATGAGTGCATATAATAGATGATGGCTATAGATGACATGGCAGTTCCTTTAGCCATCGACTGGCTATATTATTAACCATGCTCTAATGCGTTTTTCAAAACCGCATTTGACTATTGACAAGATTAATAGTACATGAGGTGTATAATGTGAAAATTATATCATTGGAAGCTCCTTTCACTTACGTATCCCTGCCTTACCCTCCCTTTCAGTCACTTACTGGCGGACCCCATGCTTGCTAGGCCCTGCATGTCAGTTACTCAATGGGTTCGGCCACGTCAGGGGATCCTCATCCGTAGTATACTCCCTCTGTTTTCATTTACTCCACATAAAATGACGCGGGCGGGGGAGGGGGAGGGACGTCGGTTTGCTCTCAACTGCGGTCCCACAAGCGAGCGAAAATGCAAGACGAAGCGCGTTCCATTTGGTGAGCGGCGTGGAGGGTCCAGCATGCCGGGCTGCAATGCGAACGTGACAAGAGCGATGTACAGTCAAAACCGATTGACCGGTCGTCACCGGAACCACTATTCACACCAGAACCTTCGCTGCTCGGCCTACGCCAGCCACTGCCCTAAAACCACACCTAATCTCCAGCCCCTTCCCCCACCTTTCGATCCCCTAGCCCGCATCAAGCGTCCCCTAGTTCTCCGGAAAGCCATGGTGCGCCGCAAGATCACGTACTACAAGATGCTGACGCCGGAGCGCCGCGCAGAAATCGCGGCGGCGGTCGGCGCCAGAGACCTCCGTTCCCAAGCTCGCTTTGCGGCGGGCCAATCCCCGAATTCTCTGGACCCAAGCTACGAGGAGGAGGAAGCCGATCCAATGTTCATGGCGGAGGTCGCGGCGCAGAAGGCCCCCGATGGGTATGAGACGATGGACATCGACTTCGTGCCGGCGTCCGAGTCCCCCATGGTGCAGGTGGACCAGTGGTTCAACCTGGCGATACTAAAGGAGGACCGGGAGGCAGAGGCTCAACTCGACGTGGAGCGCGCGCATGCCGGTGCCATCGAGGCTCTCCTGCAGGCGGAACCGGATGTCGTGGATGTGAACCGGGCGGCGGAGGCTCAACTTGAGGCAGAGCACATGGATGCCGCTGCCATCGAGGCCCTCCTGCAGGCGGAACCGGATGTCGTGGATGTGAACCGGGCGGCGGAGGCTCAACTTGAGGCAGAGCACATGGATGCCGCTGCCATCGAGGCCCTCCTGCAGGCGGAACCGGACGTCCTGGACTTGAACCGGGCGGCAGAGGCTCAACTCGACGCGGAGCACGCGGATGCCGCTCTCATCGAGGCCCTCCTGTAGGCGAAACCGGACGTCCTGGACTTGAACCGGGCGGCGGAGGCTCGACTCGACGCGGAGCGCGCGGATGCCGCTGCCATCGAGGCCCTCCTGCAGGCGGAACCGGACGTCCTTGACTTGAACCGGGCGGTGCTCTCGTCTGTGCAGAGCGCCCGCACGCTCTGCTAGAACGAGTAGCTGGAGACCGAGGACAACCACGGTGCGGAGACACACGTCGGCAGCTACGGCTGGTTTGCGCCGGCATGCAAAGACGACGAGGCCGTCTCGTTCCGTGAGTAATGATAGTTTTTCTTTATGTTGTTGTTTTTATGGATCTTTTGCTGTGTAAAAATATATATTGTTATGCAAGTCGCCTGACTTGGGTCAGTCTACCATTTCAGGCGGTTGGATGAATATCCTACGTCTCCTAACCCTTCTTCCTCACCTCTTCTTCTTCCCCAACAGACCACCGCACGGGCCGTATGGATACTCCCCAACAAGCGGTTGGATAAACATACTCTATGAACGAAAATTATGTGTCAGCGGTAGGATGGCTGAGTTTGGTTTGTTCACATGCGACAGCACGTGTCAGTGAAGGTGCGTTCCCTTGGTTGGGTTTGCGGCGTGCAGGAGCGACTGTGCATGTGAGGGTGCGGTGCGACCGCGGCGTGCAGGAGCGACCGTGTGAGGGTGCGGTGTGACCACGACAACCGTGCGCAAGTGTACCTCCTTTTCATTTTGAAAACTTTAGGCAAGCTTGGCAAAAATGTGTGGCGAAGTATGGCAATGCAAGGCCTAGACCCAAATAGGATAAGTACGTAGTACTACGTACTAGTGTAAAAAAAGAAAGGCGGGGTTTTCCTTCACGAGATTAATTGATACAAATCCTCATTTCACGTGTCAATTAATGTGTATTTTTTTCTCCAAAGCCCAAAGAGCTAACCATCTCACTCCTCATCGCTTGATTAATGCAGCGCCATGCAAACCAACCTTCTCACTTCCACATGCATGCAGGGGATATTAATGTCCTTGGTTGCTAGTACGAGGCAAACCCCATCAATTTTGCCTCGATTAGTGTTAGTGGCATTTTGCAAATTGTAATTTTGATATACTGGCCTTGTGTACAAAAAATGGAGGTAGTAACTACATTTGACTTCCTTCCCCATTGCGATGACGTCGACGATATCTCGAACGTTGTGGTTTGGCGAAGTGCGTTCGACGGAGAACACCATTGAGGGAGACCACGGTAAGTCGTTCGCAAGTGCCGCCTGCAAGGCGAGACAACTGCCTTATTTGCATCCAGGAAGTCCGTTGAACCAAAGGACGCGTAAATGTACTAGTACTACTCGTACACAATAGCGTCGTCCGTACAGCTTAGTGCGGTGAGATGGTTTCTCGAAGAAGACGATGGAGAAGCGGAGTCAGCAAATAGTGAAATGATGGTTGCTTCGTCCGTGCTTTGTGATTTGACGCCTCACTGCTTTGTGATTTGTGATAGAAGGGACAGGGGAGTAGACTCTGTCCTCTATACTGTACATGCGTCCAAGCACGGCAGAAAGAGGAGAGACATTGCATTTTTCTATTCCTTCAATCAATCAATCAATCAGGGAGCTTCGGTTCCATCCTTTTGGCTTTGGCAACACCGTCCACAATGGTTCCCACGATGCCAAAAGCTATTTTCACATTTGGCTACACTTTGTGGATGCCCTTAACCATACCACTTCATTTTGCTCCTGTGTGCTATCTATATAAATCTCAATTATATTGATCTAAAAAATTATAGAATCAGGATTAGTAAAAAGGAGGTGATTTTGCCGCGCGGATGGCGGGGGAGGTTTCTTATTTTTAGAGGACGTTGTCCTGGCGGTTTGCTAACATGCGGTCCCACGTGTCAGTGCTTCACCAAGACGATCCGCTTCCCACATGCGGCAGAACAACGACAGAAGCAACACGTGGTTAACTTGAAGAAGATGAGGGAGAAGTGGATTCAGCAATGAGTGAAATGATGGTTGCTTCGTCCCTCCAACTTCTTTTTTTAGCATTATTACTTCGTCCCTCCAACTTAACTGCGGGAAAGGTGCAGCTTTGTGATTTGACGCCTCATTGCTCATTACTACGCCGGCGCCATGACTGGGTGCTTCACCCCGGCTGCTCTACACTATATTCCTGTATGGCACATGGACCCGGTAGCTTGATGCCCCACATGTCGGCGAAAGGGACTAGAAGAATTATGAAAGCGAGCACTCCACTCTTACGACGGAGGAGTACACGACAAGATGACCCAGTGAACTGTCACTTGTACTGTATATAGTAATATAGTTTTGCTATTTCGCACGATCCATCGATACAAACCCGATTAAACAGGAAAGGGCGGGATTTTTCCCGCGCGGTATATGATACTGGCCATACATTTCAAAGGCAACTTTAATGTATGCAAACTGAATAATTAAGTAACAATATGATATCTAGTAAAACTAAAAACACATATGATTTATTGTGTTAGAGTGTAGTAGTAGTGATGTATTGCATAGTTGTTAGATGTAACATGTGAGAATGTGTAGAGATGTAGTTTTGGAGGGCCTACAAAGAGAAAAGTGTAATACGTTCACCGAACTTCAGAATAGGCTTATTACGGTCACTATATACGTTTTGCGGTGATTATACGGTCACTTGCTCACGGTTCAGCATCGGATTGCACTCTGTTGACCGGCCAAATAGTCTGCGTGGCACCATGTTGACTAGTTAAATTGACCACGTTCCTAGTGGGTCCCACCTATCAGTTTGCATAGGGAAAAGGTCAGATAAACACAAATTTACGCAGGCGCGACAAGACTCCACCCCTTGCGCGGGAATCACCTGGTTGTGTATGTGTCTGTCAGGGCCTAATGTGTGCGCATGCACGTGTAGGTTGAGCACTTGAGCGTGAGAGTGTGTGTTGGTCGTGTGGTGTACTGGTGTGTGCATGCATGCGTGCGTGTGCGCGTGTGAGTGTTGCGTGCATGTGTGGCTGCGTGTGTACGTGTGAGTGTTGCTTGCGTGCGTGGGTGCATGTGTTCGTTTGAGTGTTGCGTGCATGCAGTTTGTGTGCATGCGTGCGTGTGTGTATAATCACCACACCAGCTCCTGTGTGTTAAAACAGACGGCTCGGCATACCAATAAAGGGCCACCTTGTCTGCTATGCCCGCGGTCATGACTTCGAACCACCTCCAATATTTCTTTGTCGTTTGTTTTCATTCTTAATAGCAAGATGCCCGTGCGTTGCAACATTGATGCATTTGTATGACTAGTTTATCTTGTGAGAGAAAAGGATGAACGAGGGAAGGCCTTATTTGCAAATGTGGAGAGGTGTGTGGGTACCTTTTTGCAAAATTGTCATAGTTTCTTTCCTATCCGTCAGATATAAATCGGACGGCCTATATTGCAGGACGGCAGGCACACCATCATCACCAACTCTATTTTTTATAAGAGTGTATTTTATCCCTACTCTTATAAAAAGCATAGTCGGCGATGATCGTGTGCTGCCATCCTGCAATATAGGCCGTCCGATCTATATCTGACGGATAGGAAGGAAACTATGGCAATTTTGCAAAAAGATACCCACACCCCTCTCCACACTTGCAAATAAGGCCTTCCCTTGTTCAGCCTTTTCTCCCACAAGATAAACTACTCATACAAATGCATCTTGATGTTCCGTGCAATGCATGGGCATCTTGCTAGTATTTTATATGAGTGTAGATGTAGAGTAGATACAAGCCGATAGGTGGGCCCGATGGTAGTGAGATAATGTGATGCAACACTAGAGGTGCCACGTGGAGCGTTTAACTGGTCAACTAGTCGTGTCTTGAGCAAATACAGAGTTGTACGGTGACCCCGTGACTGTATAATAACCACAAAACGTAAATGGTGACCGTAATGTGTGGATTCTGAAGTCCAATGTATGTATCGTGCTTTAGCTTCAAATACAATGATCGTCACTGTATATATCGCGAGAGAAAGATGAAACATGTGGGAATGTGATGGGGGCTTACTTTTAGAGGTCCTGGAGATAGTTTGTGTGCGTACATGAAAGGGGCGTAGAGGGGGGTATGCGATGGAGAGAGAGATGCTCTTCGTTTCTCTTTATTATGACTAACTTTATATATAGTATAAAAACATACAAATTCACAGTGCGGAATAAATATCATTGTGGGCACCATGCAATGCAAGCGTTCATACTCCTCCATATAACTTTGTAATGTTGTATATATGTAGAAATTCTAAAATATTTTTTTGGCCACACTTTATTCAAATGGAATGTTCCATGCGAAATAAACGTGAAGAGAGGGCTTTTTAGATCAATGGGGTACGTGATGTAACATGTGTGAATGTGTAGTTGATGCATTTGGCAGGGCCTAGAGAGGTATGTGTGTGTATTACGTATTCGAGAGAGGCATGGATAGAGGGGTCGGCAGGGGGCATGGGAGAGATAGCACGAGAAATGAGAGTGGTCTAGAGAGAGAGACGAATATGACGTCACGGTGAGATATTCCCTTGAGTGTGTATATGCAAGGGGGAGTGGATAGAGGCACCACGAGAATATATTTTGTGTGTGTGGTGTCTATGTTGGTATGTGTGGGTGAGAGAAGATAACGAGATGTGGGGGCAGAGGGTGTGTCACCGTGTGAGGTCCGGTGGGTCGAGGTGAGGCCCTTCGTTCGGTTCCGTCCTGCGCCAGATTGGTCGGCCCGTGACGCATTTAGGGAGACACATGGATGACTAGTCGTACAAGACAAAGATATCATAATTACGAAGGACTCCATGTCCACTGACAAAGCCGGCTAGGATTTGTAACCCTAGGTTCTCGGACTAAGGTAACCCCTTTATCTCTGATATTACTATTCATCCAACCTAACTTTAAGGGGCATCCTATAGAATGATCTGCTAGAATCATACTCGTCGATAAGGAAGAGAGGTGTGAGACAATGAGTGAGAGACAGGCCTAAAGATAATATGCGTACAGGAGACACGTAGGCAGGTCTATGTATATAGAAAGGGTCGATGGGGATTGTGCGTGTGTATGCTTGCGAGAGGGCGAGTGCTTGTGATAAAGGTTAGTGAAAACAGTCGTAAATGGTTACGAGAGGGAGGGAGGGTTATATCGAGAGCATGTGTGCGAGAAAGACACCTCGGGAGAGAGTGTGTGAGCATGTGTGAGAGACCACCGATGGAGAGTGAAACTACATGTACAAGACTGTTGTACACATTGATTAAAGATATAATTTGTATCCAAATATTAGGATGGGATCATGATATTTGCAATTCGCGTAAGGAACGGTCATTGATCCATCAGACATCTAGATTCTATCGAATTTGATCATGTCTATGTTATTATTCGACACAATTGATCCACATAGTTAGTATTTTGAACTCCAGACAATGCATCGCTTTAGCAATCGAATATAAACGTGGGTATAGTTCATGTTGTGTGTGTAAAGCACATTATACATACGAAAGTTACACAATGAACATTATAAATAGCTACCTAAGAACTAGCATACATTTGAATTCAACTTAAGGTGGTTTAAAAAATCGAATTCAACATGAAGTCCATTCAATTATTTGAATTTGATATCATGGCATCTGTAAATCATACCTAAATTATGGGGGCACCAATCTTTGCTCTGATTTTGTACATAATAGCATATGTAGTCGTGTACAAAATACATTCTAATTTAGCTCCTCCATTCCAAAATAATCGTAGTTATAGGATTTTCATGTGTCAAAATTTCAAAAAGAAGCGGATAATTTAATGAGGTTTTCAAACATACAAGGTCAAATTTAACGTTGTCTATTTAGGTCAATGCTCAAAGTTGAAGAGTACTCTAAACGTGAATGCTTGTGTTTCAAAATTTCAAACGAAGCGCCAAAAGAGCCTCCACTCGCCCGAAACCGCGTGAGACCAATGTTTGGTAGTACAAGGAAATTACTTTTCTAATAACTCCGACCCGTGAAACCTACCGGCCCAACGTCCAAAGGTCTAAACCGGGGTAGGTTTGTAGCTTCATCTAGACGCCACGCAACCGCCTCCGAAAAACACTCATACACAATGGCCGCCTAAGCACACATGTGCGCGGCCGAAATCGCTCCCACCCACTATTTGGGACACCTAGGATTACCATCCTACCCCGACCCGCAGTAGGTCCGAAATTTAAGAGGGGCCCCAAATTTCAAACAAGCGTGGCCCATCTTCTGTTCAAAAAAGCCAAAAACAAGCGCGTCCCAGACCGAAACATGGTTCTCCCCCCTCCCCCCGCCCACCCGTCCGATTCCCCATTCGTACTCCGTGGGTGCAAAAACTACCTCTCCACCAGCCGCGAAACCCCGGCGTCCTCCTTCCGCCACCCCATTCCACCCATCAACCGCCGCCCTCCTCCATCACGCCAGAGCCGATACCCCGACGTCGTCGTCCACCACAACCTCAACCGCAACGCCCTCCATGGCTAGTAGTTGAAGCCGAGGCCGAGCCGTCCGTACCCGAGCCAGTTCAACCACGCTGTCCTGCGCCTCATCACTGCCGCTCTAACTTCGCCACCCTCCACCACACCGGAGCTGTTCCTGCTACGTCGTCCTTCGCTGCCTCGGATCTGCTTCCCCTCCGCTGACATACGGCGACGGCAACACAGTCAACAATTTGGCCATGGGTTCGTCCAAGCCTGCACCCTCGTCCAGAACATCGGTTTCCCCAGCAAAAAGAAGAAGATTGGCATGACATGTGGAGGAGACCACACCGGCAACCGAAAATGGTACTCCTCTTCCCTTATTCATGCAAATCTTACGTGTCTGCTTGCACGGTATTCATCCCACAGAAGACACTTGTTGACCGCTTCTTCTTGATACTAGATGTTCCTAGTAACTTGCGATGCACAAGGTTTCTCCTCATATACTATTTCACCTTAGCTAGAGGTCCGTCGCCCCCCCTGAATTTCAATTCCTGGCCAGTTGATTCCCAATTAACGGAAGCATTCCCCGGCGTAACAGGCGCTAGTCCGCCTATTACGCCGGGGAAGCAGCGCCTCTGTGTTTATCTTAAGGGCGTGTGGGGCCTAGACCTATTGGCGCCCGATCTGGAGGTTGGCCGGGATTAAAGGGATGGCCTGGGGGCGCTGCCAAGCACGGCGGTGGTGTGAGGTCGAGGGGAAGGCGGGGCGGCGGAGGTAGGGGTCTGGGCCGGTGGTCGCTGGCGGTTCAAGAAAGATCGTCAACAAGGACTAGCGGCAGGTAGACAAAGGCCATCTGCCCGTTCCTTATAGATCGGACGGTTCATTAAAAAAATCGACTGACCTATTTATTTTCAGTCGACTGTTATCTTGATATGACCACATGTGGTGGTGTGCTGGAGGAGTACCTGCATTTCCTGTGCTCATATATTACAAAATCATAGGGAGTAGAATCTAATTTTGTTTGCCATGCAATGTTGTAGAGCTATCATATGTCTCCTGTCATTTATTTTTGAGTCACCTGCTATCTGCTACTTTTACAGTGCACTAGTTCTGCATACACTTCACCCATACTCTCACTATTGTGTTTTTATGCAAGGGTATTTCAGACTAGTTCTGCTATGAGAGAAGCAAAAAAGAAAAGAGAGAAGTTGCTCCAGCGTCGTACGCGGATAGGCCAGACACGTTTCAGCCTTATAATAGGTGCAGTGTCAGCAGATGGAGACGGTAAACGTAGCTCTGAAGTTGATGACCTCGCTCGCAATGAACCACCATCCCAGGTGCTTGCTTTAACTTCGCGGTGTCATATGTGGTTGCATGTTCCATATGTTGTCTAGCTTGTATTCGAAAGGCCGAAGTCGGTCTTTATTAAGATAAGGAAAGATATTTTTTACATGAACCACCATCCCGTGAGCACCAGAAGACAAATAGCTAGTCAGGTCACTGGCCGAGCCAGTGACAAGCCCAGCAAAGAGAGGCATCACCTGGAAGCCAACTAAAAAGCCGCGATGGTGGCGAAGCAGCCCGCCTCCCACCAGGCTCTCAGGTCCTAGATGATCATGCTCACCACTCCAGCCGGATGTCTAGCTTGTATTGCTTCCAATTTGGTTAAATTGCATCTGCTTAGCTTACACATTATACCTTTGAATATCACATGCCTTTCTGTTTTTGGTACATACTAGTACCTCTGTGTATTAACCATGTTCTTACATCAAACTAATGTTCTTGTGTATCCCTCATCAATCACTTATGATGAGGCAGTCAGGCAAGTGGATTACTCCTCATTTAAAGAATGTAGCGTCAGCCTCCCGACATGATTCTCAAGAAACAGCAAGGCTAGATGAAGATACTGAACGTAGCTCTGTAGTTGATTACCACATTTCCCCTACACTAGCATCGCAGGTGCTTGCTCTAACTTGGCAGCGTGATATGTGGTTGCATGTTGCATATGGTGTCTAGATTGTAATTTTTCCAATCTGGTTAAACTGCATGTGCTATTATGCTTAGCTTATACATTATACCTGTTAATGTGACATGTCTTCCTGTATTTAGTACATAGTACATCTGTCTATTAAGCATGTCCTCACATAAAACTATTTTTTTGTATCCTGTATAAATCAATATGACGAGACACCTTCAGTATATGCAGTGTGATATTAGTTGCATCTTTGATATGATTTATAGCATGCGCTGCTTCTAATTTGTTGAAATTCCATTTATGATGGGACACTTTTAACTTGGCAGAGTCGTATTGGTTGCATCTTTCACGTGGTGTCTAGCTTGCATTACTTCTTATTTGGTGAAATGGTTTCTGCTTAGTTTACACAAACAGTTGTGAATATGCCATGCTGTCCTATTTTTCGTATTATTCCATCCTAGAATCATGTGTTTGCCTTACATCAAAGTAATGATTGTCAGTATCATGCACGAATGAGTTCTGAAGAGTGAATTTTGTTGCTTTTTCTTGTCGGTTTTACTTGACAATTCAAAATCAATAAAGTGGAAGGAAGTTAGCAAGGCAGCGGATGAAGGTGCTCCTTCCAAATGGAGGGCCTCTACAGATTCTACTCCTCCATCCCCCCAAGATGATTTCCAAGACAACACATGCACAGACACTCAACGTAGTTGTGTTGGTGATGAGCACGTCTCCCCTAGTGCACCATCACAGGTGCTCCCTCTAACTTGGCACTGTTATATGTGGTTGCATGTTATGTATGATTTCTAGCTTGTATTGCTTCTAATTTTGTTGAATTTCATCTGCTTACTTTACACATTATACTTGTGACTAAGACACGTGTTCCTGTTTCTAGAACATACAATATATGTCTATCACACCATGTTCTTACATCAAAGTACATTTGTTCTGAAGAACTAAATTGTTATTCGTTTTTCTTGTCGGCTTGACTCAACATGGCACAGAGAAAGAGGAAGCAAGACAGAACGACAGGGAAAGGGAGGCGGAACAATCCTGCAGATTCTGCTGGTACTGATGGTGCAATAGAAGGTCAAAGTCCAGCGGAAAATTGTACCGATAGGGTATCCTGTGCTACACGAGCTGCAGAACAAGCCAAACAGAAACAAATAGCTGCCACCAAACAAGCAGAGACAACCCTAGTTGTTGCAACACCTTCCACAGTACCACCAACTGCACGATTTACTCATTGGTCAACTCAGCTAGTAGCACGTTCTCAAGCTCCCTTGCCACCTGACACTACTTTTGAAGCACTCTTGACACAAGATGAGTTCGCAAGATCAGATGAACTTTGTGAGCTTCAACAGCAAGAAGGTAGTTGCTGGAGTCAAGTTACAGTTGCATGCTTCTTTATATGTAGTCTCACAGTCTGATGTACACTAATACTTCCTATGTTTGTTGTTGGACTAGCACCTAGGCGCAAGAGGAAACAAACATTAGGGATAATGCTCGATAGGTTAACTAAATCTAGAGGAGGAAGAATGGAGATCCATTTTGAGGCAGGTTTAAAAAGGCCACGTGATGCTACAGAGTCAGCCAAGTTAGTATCAGAGGCAGTGATTGTTGTTAGGTGTCATGTACGTATCCTCCCAACATGGATTCATTACAGGAATGACAAAGACGAAACCCAGTTCAACACCTTCCTCGACCATTTATCTGTAAGTATGGTTATGTATGGAAACTAGTAATATAGTCTTGCTCTGTCCAATACTTTCTAGGTTGCTGATAATGAGACTCCCATAATTTTCAACAGATGTGGTTCAAGTTGAATAGCCAAGATGATGCAACCAGACAAGCTTGCACCCATGTTTTCAAGTCTGCTCTGCGATAGTATCGGTATAACTTGCGGAAAACTCACTTTGAGGGCAAGGCTAACAGTGAACTTGCCCAAACATCTCCAGTGGAAAATATATCTGATGAAGACTGGAGAGGCCTCGTTAAACACTGGTCCGATCCGAAGTATCAGGTACATTATATATATGTGATCAGATCACATGTTGAAGTCCTATTTACGCATGTGCCACACAAATCTATCTCTTGTAGGTGAACTGTTCAAAGAACAAGACCAACTGTACGAAAGTGAAATTCCAACAGACGACAGTATCTCGTAGCTATATCGCACACTGCGAGGCTCTTGTAATTAGCTGCCGTTTCACTCTTTTCGCTGTACCATATTATCAGATCTATATTGACTTGTTCCAAATGCAGAGGAAAGCCCGCAAGGACCAAAAAGTACCTGAACCAAATGCTGTGGAAATCTTCAAGGACTGTCACACCAGCAAGAAGAAGGGCATGACTAGACCAGTCAAAGCCGCTGTTGTAAGTCCTTATCGTCATGCCTTTTAACTACTACTTACTCTGACTTGTGCCTTGACCTGGATGGTTTGCAGCCAATGTCTATTACTCTTTTCAATTTTATACACAATTGTCTTAGCGTATCATTGCAGCTTACAAGGTTTAAAAGAGAGGAGTGATGTTCCTTTGATCTTGACCTGTAATCTAGTTCCGTGCTGGACTTGCCCACACAACGTTACAATTGCCTGTTTGTCTGTTCTCAGTTGTTTTGTGATATGAATGATGTAATACTATGCTTACCGTATTGTAAACTTCGTCTCTTTATCCTTAGCCCTCAATACAATGTGAACAAAATAGACAATACATTAGCGATGGTACATGGTCATATGTTTGACCTGGTTTTATTGCGTACTTTGCAATAAAATACAACTATTATTTTACATGGGTTCACCAGAATAAGTTCTGTATATAGACCAAAGCTATTTTGTTTGGTTTTGCTGCCTCCTTAATATCTTCTGTTCTGGTACTACTAATGTAAAACCTCAACTTTTCAGCGAGCTATGGAAAAAATGGTGGAACCGCCACCTTCTGAAGGTGGCGAGGCAACTATAACCGCAATGTCAGCTCTTGCTGCAGTGGGTCAGTACCTGTCCACTAACAGTGCCAAAAGCACGTTCCTACGTAATACTGGCTTGGTTGTTAAGGCAATCTCGTCCAAACTGCCTCATGATCAAGATATGCAAGCTCAAAACAATGTTGTATCTGCGCTCCAGACACAAGTTCATTCCCTAACAGAGACCCTTTGTGAAACAAGGAGAGACATTGTTCGATGTTGTCAAGATATGCATGGTTTTTAAACCAGACTATCAGACATTTGCTATGTTGTTCAGGAGCCTAGGAGAACTGAAGGCGAAGGTTATGGTGCTCCATCGGACAATACAGCATGAAAACATAACAGTCAGGTCAAATGAACTGAGCTTCTGAACTTCTGGTGGTGCATTTATCTGCTAGACTGTTAACTTTTATGCCAACCTTCCTTTTGTTTTATAGTTGTAATTTGTTTTGGTGCGATACAAAATTTGTTCTTAACGTGCAGCCACCGGCTGAAGAAAACAGTAAGCCATTTTTGTATAGTGTAGGGTGTTCCCTATATTTGCACTGGTGGCGAACTTTGATGCCCACCGGCTGTAGTTAACATGGGCCTCCTACGGGCCGTAGAAACAATGGGCCTTCAAGGGCCGTAGAAACAATGGGCCTTCTACATGGCGTAGAAACAATGGGCCTTATACGGGCCATAGAAACATTGGGCCTTCTATGGGCCGTATCATCAATGGGCCTTCTACGGGCCGTATGATCGGTTGGCCAAACATGGGCCAATAACAGACCACATTATGGCCGTAAATGGGCTAGACTTGAAATCGTTCGTTTATGGGCCGACCATAATGGGTCGTCGTTAATCGGCTGTATTTTGATGATGCTATGAAAACGGCCAACGTACTAACGGGCCACAAACGGGCCGACTGTAACCACGGGCTGAATTTGGCCCACAGGCAGAAAATGACGTTAACAGGCCGTAAGTAAACGAATGTGGAAATGAGCCCAAGAATAAATGGGCCCCGAGAAGGCTGAAGGATAACATGGGCTGGAAACGGCCCAACGGAATAATGGGCCGTTAATAGGTATAAAGTGGTACACTGTTCATTATGGGCCAGTTTCACCACGTGCCGTTAATGGGTATAAAGTGATACACTGTTCATTATGGGCCAGTTTTACCACGGGCCGGCAATGGGCCGAGAGTAATAAGGGCCTCATATGGGCGGAAAGATGTCATGGGCCATACATGGGCCGTAAGTTAAAATGGGGTGGAATTATATTGGACGGCCCAGATGACGCTACTGGGCCTAATTCGGATAGGCCGTAAACGGGCCCTGGGTTAGCGGGCTGTAAATGGGCTATATGCGAACATGCCGTTAACAGGCATGCCGTGGGCCGGCCCGCCACCTTTTGACCAAGTCAAACGGGCCGGCCTTTTCACAGAATGGGCCTCTGTTGGGCCGTGCCACGTGTCGACGTATCATAGGCGCTTTGGGTCCAATGAGTGGATGACATCTATCCCAACGGTGAGCCGACACGTGTTTCCTCCAGCTAATGATGATTTTACACATGGAAAATCCCCATTGGTCGGGGCTGTTAACGGGTTGTCAGATCCAAAACCGGACCCGATAGCTTAACGGCTTTCCGTTACGGTGGATGCCACGTGTCGGTCACCCTTGACGAAAGCACTTCTGTGACGCGTGATTTATCATCATGGAAGTGGACACTTCCGTGATGATACTTTTGGAATGTCATGGAACACTTCTACGACAGCATAGGTATGACTATCTTGATTCTGTCATAAATTTGTAATGGATGTAAATGCATGACAGAAAACGTGACCTACTATGACAAACATGTATCATCACGGAAGTGTATTTTTTTTGTAGTGGTGAACGCTGCACCTCCTCCCCTTCACGTTGCGACGGGATCCGGATGCCTCCTTCACCAGCTGTGAGGGGGGAGAGAGAGAGACAAGAGGCCAATGCAGTCTTGTTTAGATCTGGTGAAGAGAGGGTGAGATACTGTGAATATAGCAAAACCTAGCAAAGGAACGCTGAGCCTCTAGCGTGTATATATATATGTAGTGCGGCGAGAGTGTGGAGAGTGCAAACCCTAGCGAACAAGCGCTAAGGCTCCAGCTTATATATATACTGTAGTACGGAATGAGCTCCGGTGCCTTAACTGCACCTGCTTTTGGCTGTATGACAGGTGGGCCAGCCACATTTTGGGCCCACCGTCATAAACCCAAAGGCAGGTGCACTAAAGTCAATGAAGTTGCATCCATATAGTACTCGTGTATACGACTAATATATAGTGGAGTGGTTTTCTTATTCTCTCCATAATAATCGTTTTAAATTGTGTAAGTACGAAACAAAACTCTTTATTTCACGTACCAGTGAAGAAAACTACTACTCCATGTGTTCCTAAATATTTGTCTTTCTAGAGATTTCAACAAGTGACTACATACGGAGCAAAATGAGTGAATCTACACTGTAAAAAATGTCTATATACATCCGTATGTGGTAGTCCATTTCAGACCACTTGAAAGACAAATATTTAGGAACGGAGGGAGTACTTCCGATGAACTAACGATCCACGCGTCCTGGTCACACTTCCTGTCCCTCACGTGCGGTACACTACCCTCCCTTAAGTGAACAACCACACATGCGCCAAATTATCAGAAACATGTGAGAGTGTGTACAAATAAAGAATTTTAATTTCAATTATCGGAAAGGTTTGAGAGTATGTATAGTTTGCCCTCTCTAATAATTATGGTTTGTTGTGTTCGGCCTAAACTTGGTAAAACTTTACAAAGTTTAACTTCAGTCAAATCTAATATGCGGAGTAAATAAAAATGGAGGGCTACTACGTCCATCCGGGTTTTTAGTCCACACCATTTTTTAATCAAAGTTAATAGCTGGACAAATAAAATTACAGGGGAGCTGGAGACAAAGTTGTGAGAAGGCTTAGAAATCAATACAAAACATATGCTCTTAGTACCAACGTCGATCCTTTTTCGAGGAAACATTTGGTTCACAGCAAATTCTGCGATAAAATTGCACTAATGTGAAAGACGACTGCGTATCCAATGCAACCAAGGTGAACTGACGAAGGATATCATCTTTGTGGGTAACAAGCAAAGAGAATTGATGGAA
Organism: Triticum aestivum; assembly: GCF_018294505.1. Lineage (NCBI taxonomy): Eukaryota > Viridiplantae > Streptophyta > Magnoliopsida > Poales > Poaceae > Triticum > Triticum aestivum. The sequence goes on from NC_057805.1 coordinate 362,582,796, forward strand.
GAAAGCTTGTTTTTCATTGAAAATCGATCAGCTTCACCAGCCGACGCAACCATGAGGCGCAACCATGAACATCGATAGGTCATTGTGGTGATGCATCATCCATTTGGCATCAAGCTTGGGTGAGGCACCTATGAAGTTCGACAAATCCTCACAGTGGTCTGTTTCTTCTCAGTAAGCAAGCTCGAGGAAGGAAGAACCACGTGGCAGACGACAGTGAGGCGGAACAACAATGGCTATCCAATTTTGTGCAGTTCCACTAAAATTGAGGAAGACATCCCGGGTATGGAGATACGCATCGCTTTTTCCAAAAATATAAAAAGGGATATAGTCTTGTTACTTTGTTCTACAAGATTAACAATGACATCTCAATTCTCAATAAGACTTATGAAAAGTACATCAACAAACAGAAGCATCATGATTATCTTGATGGGAACTAAACCAGCATACCCGAGAAAAAAATCATTTCTTCATTTAACCAGTGATAGTACTAGATTAGCATCAGCAATAGGAGCATATGGACAATGACCGCACAACCACCATGTACTCTTTGTTGAAACAACATGTATACCTCCATCGAGGCATAAATCAGGACAACTTTTCGAGTGGCATTTCCTCTATAATAGTGGGTGATGTTGGACCAGCCGACGAACCCTAGCTACTATACATGGGGAGCTGGGGAGTTGTCGCATAGAGGAAAACCCGCATGCAGCGACCTGGGGAGCTGGACCAGTACAAGAAGTTATACCTCAGGTGGGCGAGATGTCGCTTAGGCGGGCGGGATCTGCCCACACGACGGCAGTGAACAAGGGCGCGGAGGACCTTCGTCCGCGCCAGCGCCGGCTCCGAGAGGACAGTGCGCATCGGCTTCCTCCATCGCCGACGGCAACAACGTCAACGCTGCACCTCCTCACCTCCCGCAGCAGACGGGATTCAGCCGGATCTGTGACCACCGGTGAGGAGAGAGATAGTGTGGAAACTGTCATCTTGTTTTGATATGGAGAGGGTGAGAGAGCGAGACGCAAGAAACTCTATCAAACAAGAGGCTATAATGGAGTAAAAAAATCTCTCCATAGCAGTGGTTTTAAATAGAATACGCGCGTTCCTGAAAAAAGAAATGAAAACTGGCGGACAATTTTTTAACATGCCAAGAAAGAAAACTCGATCAAAAACACGCCCCTGCTTCCAGGTCGCGAGAGTCGTCGTGCACACACATAGACATAGACATGCATATCCGTGTTTACGTAAAATTCCATTTCCATCTCCATCTTCAATCATATTTGTCCAACTGGCACATTATTTATGTTGTTAATTATATACGCGGCAATATTAACGTACAACATCTCTTGTTTGCGGGCGTCCGGACCGCTGCCACGGCCGCTCCTGACCAACCCGTACCCTCTTCATCACCCGCGCGTGCTTCCCGCCCGAAACGGTTAGTGCCGCATTCATGCCCAGCCAGAGCGGACGCGACCTCTCACTGGCGCCGGCATTGAAGCGGCGTGCCGGCCGAGAGAGCGTCGCCCGTGGCGCTTCCTGGTGCACGCAACTGCTCCATGTTCAAAGGTCACAATAGCCAGCCACAACATGCATGTAAAAAGTTCTTGGGAGTCCGTGCTACAGCTAGCTGTCCTCCCCCAACTCGTCAATCTCTTCCAGTAGTGCTAGTACTCCATGGCGCGATCCATCGACAAGCAGGCGGGAAAGTTATCGTCTACTCGGTTTGCGGTGAGTGGCATGCTGAGCGACCGTGTGGGGTCGAGCCGTGGAGGAGGGTGAGGCACGAACGTGATAGACGTGATTTAAACGTTGGTTTTGCTCGATGGCGCGATCCAACGAAACGAAACGTTGGTTTCTCTCCGTTTCCATTTTTTCTCCGGAAAAACGGAAACTTTCCACTCCATTTTCATTCCTACTCCAAGGTTGCTCCGTTACAACATTCCATCAAATACAAAGAAAAACTAACACGCATGCTGATGCATCTCAATGATTCACAGATCATAGCCAATATTTACTTCACAACTAAAGACAAAAGTTGTGAGAGCGTGTACGAAAGAAAAACTACTGATGGGGTCACTACGACTTAAACCCTAAACCCTAAACAGGATTTAATTTCCTGGCGAGGTAGAACCTGTCGAAGGAAAGACGGCTGGCACCCTCGGATCATACGATGCTTTTGAGCAGTTCCACTAAAATCGAGCTGAGCATCCCTGATGGCAAAGATATTGAAGAAGTGTGATTAGAATAATAGTACTGGCACTAGTTCATGAGACATAAACTCATCACAAGTAGAAGCCGGTAGAAGTCGAGAAAGATCGACTTGGAGATGGAGCTACGTGGGGAGCTACGGCAGTGGAGCAAGCCGGCTCCAAAAGGAAGATGGACTACCTGGGACGTCGGGCTGTAGCTAGAAGGGTGGTTGGGACGCGGCATCGGCCCATACCGCAGTGACCCCCGATTGGGACGCACCGGCTGTGGATTTTCTCCCTCGCCGATGTCGACCGCATCTACGTAGAACATTGTTCCCTTCCCCCAGCTACGGGATCAGGCCGGACATGTGACCAGCGGTGTGGCCACCGTCAGTCTATGCTTGTGAAGAGAGCAACCCAAGCAAGCAGGCTTGTAGCTAGGCTCCTACTAGTGTATATATAGTGGTTTTCTTTTTCTCTCCATATCAACCATTTTATATTGCATACGTGTCATTGAAGAGTGAAATTATGGTTGCTTCTTCCGACTAACTTCATGTGTGATTTGACTGCTCCTTTAGTGGCCCCTACACGTACTCCCCTTACGTGTATGCAATAGTCACACGTACACATGGACGCAAAAACGCGCGCGACGCCCTAATGCATGCATGTCCGAGCACACGACGGAACACACATGGTCACGCTCAAGTGCTCAACCTACACGTGCATGCACACACATACTCAGCCAGGGTGAGCTAGTGACCGTATAAACACCAGAAAATGTATATATTGAGCGCAATGAGCGTATTATGAAGTCCACTGACCGCATTTTTACAAATATACAGTGACAGACAGTCTTTTTATCTCGTTTGAAATTAAGCCATATTAACCGGAGAGGAGGCAGTATGGACTAGCATTACTTTGCTGTGTCCCGTCAACTTGCCGAACGAGGAGAAGCTTGTAGGACGGGAGAAGCTTGCGCACGGTGGCTCGCAGGACAAGGAGAAAATTTTGACTAATGCAAGCTCTCCCTCGCTCAGGCGGTGGACATGCAACAGTTAATTCGGTGTCAGATTGCCAGAAGCATACACTATACTAGTACTATTATTGTTGCACTTCCCGAAGAGGCAAACAGCCAAGCGCAAAGTTTACTAGTACTAGTACTACTACTATAGTCTATAGAGGTATGTAATATACTAGTACTAGGAACCGGATGGAGGAGCGTCTGCACTCTTATTATATTTTTAAAATGTGATAAAGCAATCTTCAACACATTTGGTTCTCTTCGAGGGTTCTCGCATGTGATAATGGAAGTTGATTGCATGGAATACTCGCCACAATTCTCGCTTAATTCGGGCTCATATCCTATTACAAATAGGAGCGCTCGGTAATATTTCCTCTTTTTTTGTTATTCAACACATAAACAGGTCAGCAAACCTTGCGGCGCATCTTTGTGCGAACCGTGCTTGCTACACTTTGAATGTGGCCGAGAGCTGGCTTGATGAAACACCTCGCTTCCTACTTCTTTTTTGCGGGGTACCTCTCTTCCTAGTGACCAGTGTCTTGGCTGAACGTCCTAAGAATGATTTTATATGAATAAAACTCTCTCATTTACCCGCAAAAAAGATTAAGCCATATTAACCAGAAAGGAGGGAGTATGGACTAGCACTACTTTTTGGTGTGTCCCGTCAACTCGCAGAACGAGGACAAGCTTGCAGGACAAGGTGAAGCTCGCTTACGCCTTTTGACTAATGCAACCTACCCTCACCCAGGCGGTGGACATGCATCAATTCATTCGGTGTCAGATTGCCAGAGGCATACACTGTAGTACCGAACATGCGGAGTACCATCATTGTTCGACTTCACGAAGAGGCAAAGAGCCAAGCGCAAGGTTTAGTAGTATGAGTAGTACTACTACTAGAACCGCATGGTGGAGCATCTGTACTCTAATTTTTTTAATCTCTGATAAAGTACACATTTATTCCGGAGAAGGGCGGAAAACGGCAGCCCAACATGTAATGATGATATCGGTCAACCATGCTCGAATATATCTTGGCCTCCGTGCGAGCCCGTCTGTGAACTCTCGCTCCACGTCTCTCTCAAGGAACGACGGGTTGGCCACTTTGCCATCAATTGAGATCGGTTTGTTCACACTCCGGTCCCACATGTCAGTGATATGCCAAGAGGAGGTGCGTTGACCGACTGGCCATACGCGTACTTGGTTTTGCACCTTCATACTACTCCTCCCTCCGTCACAGTTTACAGGGCGCGCTTCATTATGATGCATTTCTCTCAATGCATTTCCACCACCAGAGAGACTTTAACGCGTTTGGTTTAATGCTCAATTAATTAGGGCGTGGTAACCGCAATCAAGTCCACAATTTTCTCTCGATGTACAACGGAGTGGAGTAAGTGCATGCATGTGTGTACCCGGGGTGGAAGCACTGCATGCATGTGTGTACGCATTATTTCCTCTAGTAATAGACGCCGTGCTATAACTAGCAATGCTATTTTTCGGGACGATCGCTAGTCGCCTTGGTCCCAGAGATTTTTTCTTTTTCTGAAGCAAGCTCTATAAACAGTGACGGATGGAGTAGTATGAGCGGATTCAAATAAGAGTGTATTGATGGTTGCTTCTTCCGAGCAACTTACAGTGGGAAAGGTGGGGCTTATGATTTGACTGCTCATTACTCACTATTAATGCGGGGCAACGACCGGGCTGAGTCTCCCATGCGGCTGTGCACTACCTCCTCGGTTCTTAAATATACTCCGGAGTATTTGTCTTTCTAGAGATTTCAACGAGTGACTACTCAAATATTTGTCTTTTTAGAGATTCAAATGGACTACTACATACAGATGTATATAGACATATTTTTGAGTGTAGATTCACCCATTTTGCTCCGTATGTAGTCACTTGTTGAAATCTCTAGAAAGACAAATATTTAGGAACGGAGGGAGTACACATACGAAGCAAAATGAGTGAATCTACACTCTAAAATATGCCCATTTGAAATTTGTAAAAAGACAAATATTTAGGAACGAAGGAGTATAATTTTGTGCATGGCACATGGACCCGGATGCTGAAGAGGCTTCTGGCAATGCTATCAAGCTTCCAGCATTTGTTTACATAATTGACGTACTATACAAATAATTTTCCAGCGACATGAAATTGTACAATGGTGTAAGCTTTTAGCTTTTGTTTCGTGTGTCTTGCCATCGATGCTCTTTCGGAAAAATAAAATACTAACTTCCTTGCTAATGCATCTCAATTATTAGCAGATCAGAGCTAATATTTACATCACAACTGAAGACAAAGTTGTGAGAAGGTGTTAAATTAAAATTGATCCATGCTTTCATTGGCAGCAACGTCCCCCCAGCTCTGTCTAAATCAACAAGGCATGTTGGGAAAAAAAGTAGCTGTCTGGAGCATGCAACATTCCGATCATTTTGTGCAGTTCCACTAAAATAGAGCTGAGCGTCCCTGTTCCAAAGATATTAAGTGTGATTACGATAATAGAGAACTGTTGATGAAACAATAAACACATAAATAGAAGCCGGTCACCTTTGCAGTCTCTCTTAAAACTAACTAGTTGGAGAAGATTAGGCTCGGAGTTGGATGAGCAGGATAGAGCAAAACCAATCTCCCTTTGTGCAGTTGCACTGAAATGTAGAGGCGTTGCCCGTGTGACATTTTAGGACAACTACACAAAACACTCTTAAGAACAAAGTGATTTGTGCAGTTCACCAAAAGGTCGCAATAGCAACGAGGTGAAATGGATAGCCCTGTTTGCAAAAAAGAGGTAGAAAGGAAACAATTACTGGCCAATAACAGTTGATGACACATGCGACGACAAAAAAGAAGCATATTCCTTGTCCTAGGGGAAGATAACAACACGGTTGTGTTTGTCTAAAACGGTGTGAGGACGAGATTGCAATATGGAAAGTACGCCGGACGAGCTACATTTTGGGCAAAGAACAATGGAAGATCCACATTCAGCGACGTGGGAAGACGGGCAGTGGAGCAAGGCCAAAGGGGATAACTGGAGGTCGTCGGGATGTAACTAGCTGAGCAGCGGCGGGCGGAATCTGCCCATACTGCGGCAGCGAGCATGTGGCGTAGGCCCTACCGCGCCGGAGCTTGGTCAAAGAGAACGGCGTGTACCGCATATTGGGACGTGCTGCCTCGACACTGTCGAATGGAGAAACGACGCACATCCTCCCTTTCCGCCGGCGGACGGGATGCGGCCGGATCAATGACCAACGGTGAGAGAGAGAGAGAGAGGCCACCACAGCCTTGTGTGAGATACTCTGAAGAGAGACAAACCAGGCAGGTAGGCTCCATTGTATATAGTGGAGTGGACAACCTTTTTATCCATAAAAATCGTTTTATATTCTATGTACGTGCCATTGAGCGATATAACTTTATTTAAAAATAACGCGCCAACGCATCAAGTCAAATTTTGTTTCGTGCATGCATGGTACACGACCTCCGTAGGTAAATGAAAGTGCAACTATCCCTGGGTGGTTTTGGTAATTCCTAACAACATATAGCTCATTGAGCTAATGCTATTTTAAGATAAATATTTCAGGAAAGCTCAATGATTGGCATGGCATGGATTAGAAAGTGGACCCTTCAAAATGCTAAGGACAAAAGATTGGCTCAAGCTCAAAGCACAAGACTCTACATTTTCTATTTTAGTGATCCAAGATCACATTGAGTCTATAGGAAAAGCCAATACTATTAAGAAGGGATGAGGTGCTGCTTAATGAGGTTCTTGCTCAAAATGCTTAGTGATATGCTCCAAAACCCTCCACTACTTTCTCATATCCACATATGTCCCAAACCAAAAAGTCCAACTCGGACCCACCGACTCTTCCTATCCGGCGCCACCGAGTTCACTTGACATAGCCACTGCCAGAAACCCTAGTCTTTTCGGTCTCACCGATAGGGATCTCGGTCTCACCGAGATGGGATTGTAATCTCTCTGTTTCCCTTCGTAACGTTTCGGTCAAACCGAGATGAGTGATCGGTCCCACCGAGATTGCAATGCGAACTCTCTGTTTCCCTTTCGTAACGTTTCGGTCTAACCGAGATGAGCGAATCGGTCCCACCGAGTTTGCCTGACCAACTCTCTGCTTGTCTATTACCAAAATCGGTCCCAACGAGTTTGTGTAATCGGTCTCATCGAGATTACGTTATGCCCTAACCCTAATGATATCGGTCCCACCAAGTTGACATGTCGGTCCCACCGAAACACCTAACGGTCACATTATGAACTAAATCGGTCTGACCGAGTTTAACTATTCGGTCCCACCGAGTTTGGTGATTTGTGTGTAACGGTTAGATTTTGTGTGTAGGCTATATATACCCCTCCACCCACTCTTCATTCGTGGAGAGAGCCATCAGAACATGCCTATACTTCCAATACATATTTTCTAAGAGAGAACCACCTACACTTGTGTTGAGGTCAAGATATTCCATTCCAACCACATAAATCTTGATCTCTAGCCTTCCCCAAGTTGCTTTCCACTCAAATCTTCTTTCCACCAAATCCAATCCTATGAGAGAGAGTTGAGTGTTGGGGAGACTATCATTTGAAGCACAAGAGCAAGGAGTTGATCATCAACACACCATTTGTTAAATATTCAAAAAAACACACCATTTGTTACTTCTTGGAGAGTGGTGCCTCCTAGATTGGCTAGGTGTCACTTGGGAGCCTCCGACAAGATAGTGGAGTTGAACCAAGGAGTTTGTAAGGGCAAGGAGATCACCTACTTCGTGAAGATCTACCCTAGTGAGGCAAGTCCTTCGTGGGCGACGGCCATGGTGGGATAGACAAGGTTGCTTCTTCGTGGACCCTTCGTGGGTGGAGCCCTCCATGGACTCGCGCAACCGTTACCCTTCGTGGGTTGAAATCTCCATCAACGTGGATGTACGATAGCACCACCTATCGGAACCACGGATAAAAAATCTCCGTGTCAACATTGTGTTTGCTCCCTCAAACTCCTCCCTTTACCTTCATATGCAATTGTTTTACATTCCGCTGCTATACTCTTAGAATTGCATGTGTAGGTTGATTGCTTGACTTGTGCTAAGTTGTTAAAATCTGCCAAGAACTAAAATTGGGAAAAGGCTAGATTTTTATTTGGTCAAGTAGTCTAATCACCCCCCTCTAGACATACTTTCGATCCTACAAGTGGTATCAGAGCTTTGGTCTCCATTTGCTTTGATTTCCATAGCTTTTGGTGGTCATAGCCTTGGTTTCACAACCTAGGAGAGTATGGCGTCTAGCGAGGGAAATTAGCACCGTAGAGGTCCTTACTTTGATGGTACAAATTTTGCTAGTTGGAAGCATAAGATGAAAATGCATATTCTTGGACACAACCCCGCCGTTTGGGCTATTATGTCTATTGGCTTGCAAGGTGAATTCTTTGATGGGAGAGAACCAAACCGTGAAGCTACTGCGGAAGAGTTGAAGATGCTACAATACAATGCTCAATCTTGTGATATTCTCTTCAATGGATTGTGCCTCGAAGAATTCAACAATATCAACCGTCTTGAGAATGCAAAGGAAATTTGGGATACTTTGATCGATATGCACGAAGGTACCGACTCCGTCAAGGAATCCAAATTGGATGTGCTTCAAAGTCAACTTGACAAGTTAAAAATGAAGGATGGTGAAGGTGAAGCCCAAATGTACTCTAGGCTTGCTCTCATCACAAATGAGATTGCCGGCATAGGAAGTGAAGAGATGACCGAAAAATTCATCATCAAGAAGATACTAAGAGCCTTGGATGGAAAATATGATACCGTGTGCAAATTGATCCAAATGATGCCCAATTACAAAGATCTCAAGCCAACGGAAGTCATTGGAAGAATTGTTGCTCATGAGATGTCACTCAAGGATAAGGAAGAGCTTCACAACAAGTCTAGTGGTGCTTACAAAGCTTCGTGCGATGCTCCCACATCATCAAGTGAGAAACAAACCTTCAATGAAGAATTGAGCCTAATAGTGAAGAACTTCAACAAGTTCTACAAGAGTAGAAGCAAATAAAGAAGTTCCAAGTCAAGGTCCTACAATGACAAAAGATCTTCTAGTCGTGAGCGCAATTGCTACAATTGTGGAAGACCCGGACACTACTCCAATGAGTGTACGGCCCCCTACAAAAGAAGAGAAGATTCTCCCAAAAGAAGAAGTAGAAGAGAAGAATCACCACCAAGAGAAAGGAGGAGTACAGATGATCGTTATGAACGAAAACCCTCTCGGAGAAGCAAGGACTTGGAAAGGAAGGAAAAGTCATCAAGGAGCTACACAAAAAGAAGACATCAAGCTCATGTTGGTGAATGGGTATCCGGCTCCGAATCCGACAATCACTCCGAAAGAAGTTATCACTCCGACTCCGAATATACTCAAGATGAAGGTGTTGCCGGTCTAGCACTTGTGTCAACCAACTCCTACGACATATTTGACTCACCAAATGAAGGAATTGGAAGATGCTTCATGGCCAAAGGTCCAAAGGTAACACATCCCGAGTATGTTGATTTCAATAGTGATGAAGATGATTTGCTAGGTGATGATGATTTACTTGTTGACAACTCTAGTGATGAAGACTATGATGAAAAGTCAATAAATCATGCTAATCAAGATAAAACGAATGATGGTGATAAGAAGGAGATTGAGCGTCTAAATCAAGAACTAAACACTCTTAAGTTAGCTCATGAAACTACCTTGGAAAATCATCGAGAACTTTTAAAGACTCATGATAAGCTACGCTTTGGAAAGCTCAACCTTGAGCAAGAGCATGAGTTTTTAAAGGCAATCAATGATGATCTTCACAAGAAAAGTTCTTCTTACATTGCCAAGCGTTTACTCTTGTCTACTTACATGCCACAAGTTAAATCTAGCAACAAGAACAAGAAAGATGCTTCTTCTAGTAGTAACAACAATGATGCTAAATCCAATATTGTTGCTTCTAGTAATTCTCTTGATTCCACTAATGATTCTCTTAGCCAAGTTACACTTGAGCAAGAAAATAGCTTATTGAAGGGAATTATAGAGAAAGGTGTTTACAAGAGCCTTGCCGGATGTAAGCAATTTGAGGAAATTGTGCGCAAGCAAGGAAGACACCGGAAGAATCAAGGTGTTGGTTTTGAACGAAAGTTCAATGCCAATGGAATTGAGTGGGAAGAAGATCAATACCCCAAGACGAAGTTTGTTCCTCAACAAGAGAAGTATGATCCTACTTGTTTCAAAGGGACACAAGCTCAAGATGATCTTCCACCACAAGACCACAAGCAAAATGGCAAGGACAAGCTTCAAGAGGAAATTGATGCATTTGAAGAAACACCTAAGGCCTTGGTCAAGTGGGTTCCCAAGACTACATCAAGTTCTACTTCATCAAGTACAACTACAACTCCAAGGATTCCCATCAAGATGGTGTGGATCCAGAAGAAGAAGAACTGGAGAGTTCTTGAGGGTGACTCCGCCAACATACTTAAATCTTATTATTTTGGCAAGAACAAGTGCAAACAACTTCCATATCTTGCACTAGTTCAAGGATTCACAAACCCTCTTGTTGGTAAGAAAAGGGACAAGGTAACCCAATGCTTTCATGGACATCATCTTGTGTATGCATCACTCTATGTCTATGGATATCCTTGTTTGTTCCTTGTGGGACTAACCCGTGTAGGTATTGAAAGTGCAACTCACTCCAAAGGATTGCTCCAAATGATCTACATTAACATTGAGCATCTACATCTTCAACACCTACATGAAGTCATCATCAACAAAACCCAAGGTTAGTTCATCCCTCTAAGGGGGGATATCACATCTAGGGGGAGCTTTACTCTAATCAATTGAGTCAAAGCAACTCTAATGGTGTGAACACATCAATGCTTTATGTAAAAGTGGTAACCCCACTTGAGCTTAAACGATGAGTATGACCTATGATCAAATGTTCTCATTTGACTCCTAAGTCAATATACTCATATATAGATGACCCAGTCATCGCCAAATTGCTTGATAGATGCTAGAGTGTTTGTGCATGCTTCGTCACATATTTCATTTGCCATTTTACTGTGGGAGCATGTTGGTTGCATATTTCACTCATTCGAGGACATCCATTTGTTGTTTTGATTGTTTGGCTTTTTCTCTTTTACCAAATGGATGGGCAAGAATGCCTAAGAACTCCCTCTAGCTATCTATGCTTTTCTCGTCTCAAACTCTATTCATGCTACATCACAAAGTTTGATCAAGTCAGATTCGAACCACTCTGTGTGAGGAGCACTCGGAGTTCCCGATTCATCATAGACTTAAACCTCCAAAACGTCTTTGTGCATCTCGGTCTGACCGATTCATTATTTTCAGTCCTACCGAGTCACTAAGTTGATCTAGGTTTTCAATCTCGGTGCAACCGATTAGAACTTTTCGGTCACACCGAGTTGCAGTAACCGCTTGCAGTTTTGCATCTCGGTGCCACCGAGTCGTTCCACTCGGTCACACCGACAGGGTCAGGTTATATATACCGACGGGCCAAATTTTGGAAAATTTTCCGAACCCTCTCGCCCGCGCATAACCTGCTCTGCCACTTCGGGTCTCCGGATCGTCCTCTCGTCGCCAGCGACCTCCCGCCACTGGTCTCTGCCGCCGTCAACGGAAATCCTCACCGCCGTTGCTGCCGTAGCAAGTTCGTCGCGGAACTAGGGTACGAACTTGACCTTTGTGCTAATCCCTAACTCCGATCCTTAGCACATTGCTTTGCCATGATCTTTGCCACGATTGAAATTATCCTGTCCAGGGAAAACGTCCCATAGATTAGTTTTGATTTGAAAATTTAGGGTTAGGTCCCCGCCGAATTCATCTCGGACCGACCGAGTTGTAGAAATCGGTCTCACCGATTTTGGCCTAGGCCAAAGCACACGCGTTTTCGGTCTGACCGAAAACTGCAAATCGGTGTGACCGAGTTCAATTCTTTGTGAAACCCTAGCAGTCTCGGTACCACCAAACTGTGACTCGGTCTGACCGAGTTCACTAGTTTAGGTTCCAAAAGCTGCTTCAGTATCACCGAGTTTACAAATCGGTAGATCCGAAATGCTTTCTGTGAAGAACTAAAACTAAGTTTTAAGTCATCCTTTTTGCAAAACTCCTGTACTTTGTGATGCTCATCCACTCTACCTCATCTATAACCTATTCACAGGGTCTGCTGTTAGAGTATTTGCAGAGATGTCAGACCAAAGTGAAAGCCAGAACAAGTCAGAAGAGCAGGTTCAGTTGAGTGAGGGCACTAGTCCCTCTAGCAGCTATGATGAGGGCAGCAGGAGCATACCAAGCAATCTGCCAAAGGCTGCCACAAGGACAAGGAAGAAGAGAAACTCAGACTCTGAGGATGAAGATTATGTGGCTGTTGAGGATGAAGCCACTTCAAAGAAGAAAGTGCTGAAGAAGGAGTATGGCACAACTACTGCAACAAAGCCAGGTCTGAAAACAAAGGCTCCAGCAAGAAGAGTTCCAATGTCAAAAGCCAGAGCCTCCACAGAAGAAACAATAGAGTTCACTCTTGAACCCAAGGAAACTGGAGATGGCAAGAAGAGAAAAGAAAGGGTCAAGAAGACCAGTGCCAGAGTTATTGGGAAGCCATCAATGATGAGAGATTCTGAAGAAGAAGAGGAACAGGATGCTGCACCAGCACCCAAAGCACAAAAGCTTATGGGAGATGCAACTAAATCAGGGGCTGCTCCATCAAATCCCAAAGCTGCTCCCAAGGCTGCTGCTCCAGCTCCAAAGCCAAAACCCAAGAGAAGCACTAGGAACATACCTGCTGAAGAGAAGAACAAGGCCCCAGTGCCTCAAGCTGCTGAAGAAGAAGATGATGATTCTGTTGTGCTGAGGAAGCTAAAGCCCAAGATCCCTGACCACACTGATGCACACCCAGTTGCAGAGAATATGAAAATCAGGAAGGATGCAGGATTGAGACTATGGAGAGAGTCTGATCCCTATGCTATCAGAAGAAGGACTGCCGTGGACTACAGATTCCACACTAAGGAACAACAGGACTTCTATGAGTCTATTCTGCTTGACAAGAAGCCCATTGTGTGTGACATGAGATAGGTTGACTGGGAGTTCATCAAGGAGAATGAAGATCACTTCCCAGGTGTGCTTGATAGCTTCAAGGCATGTGGAGTGGACACTTTTCTTGCCCAGAAGCTCACCAAGTGGAATGATGAGCTCATCATGCAGTTTTACTCCACTGCCCACTTCTATCCAGATGGAAGAATAGTGTGGATGTTTGGGGGTACTAGGTACCAATCTACAGTTGATGAGTGGGCCAAGCTCATAAATGCTCCTGAAGAACATGAGGATGACTTAGACATTTATGCAGAGAAGAAGAAAGGCCACAATAGTATGGCCAATATGTACAAGGAAATCCCAGATGCTGCTTTGGATACACACAAGTTTCGATCTGTACACTATATGTTGTCTGGTCTGCCAACTATTAACTGGATCTTAAGGCACACACTGCTACCCAAGTCAGGTGATCACAAGATGATCAGAGGACATGCCATCAACTTGCTACACATATTTGATGTCCCACAGAAGTTCAAAGTCATGAGCCTGATTGTTGAAACAATCAAGAGGACTACAGCTGATTAGAAGAGAAGTTGTGGGTATGCCCCACACATTCAGGAACTTATCAACTCAAAGATGGGCAAAGGCAAGTACATCTTGGATAAGGAGCGCCTGCCCATCTATCCTGAATTTGAAGATAACACAGTTATGATGAATGAAAATGAACCGTCTTCAGCTCAAGCACATGAAAAGAGAGAGAAGGCTAAGGCAGAGAAGGCTGCAAAGATGCCATCTGTAGAAGAGGCATCTCAGGTATTCTTGAAGAGCAAGCAAGACCAGCTTGGATATCTGATCCAATCCACCCTGAGGATTGAGAAGGGCTTGGCCACCCTGACCAAGAACCAGGAGAGCTTGGAAAGGATTATTGAGACAAAATTCTATGACCTTGATGTCAAGGTAACAGAAATCCAAACTGAAGTTGAGCAACTTCAGGAGGAAGCAGAGGAGAAGAAGGGCAAGTCTACCACAGATGCTTTTGCCAGAGTGCCCAGAGGACAGAGATTTGCTGCAGTGCCAGTGACAGACACTAGAGCCACAACATAAGCACCAGCAGCTACAGCTCCAGTTCCACCTCCAGCAGCTACTCCACCAGCTCCAGCTACTTCATCAGAAGCCTTCGTCCTTGGAGTTCTCTAAACACCTCCTACCGAAGATCAAGCCTGAGAGTCGATTAGCACTATGCATTTTTGAACTTTTTGGTAACTTGTTGCCAAAGGGGGAGAAAAATGTATAGATCATAGGCTTCGAGAGAGAGAGAGAGTGTGTGTGTTGGTGTTTACTCTCTTTGCACTTATTTGGTTTGGTTTGAAACTTTACTGTGTACTTGTGATGCTACTTTATGTTCTTATGAGATACTTGTTGATCATGTGTTTGATCATATGCTACCCTTAATGCTTGTTGAATGATATTATCTTTATATCCTCCTATGATCATTCAGTTTGCTTGGTGATGACTGCATGTGTTTTAACTTCTATCATTTTGAGCGCTCCACCAAGATGTATGTGACATGGAAGAGTAACCCATGATCCTAATCGATTGTGCATTTGCATTCAAAAGCAAATTTTAAATAATGCACAAATTTAGGGGCAGCTCTTGCTTATCACATACTTCTCAAAGCGACGATGTTTTTCAATACTTTTTATCATTTATGGAAGCTTTGATCTATATGTTGTCATCAATTACCAAAAAGGGGGAGATTGAAAGTGCAACTATCCCTGGGTGGTTTTGGTAATTCCTAACAACATATAGCTCATTGAGCTAATGCTATTTCAAGATAAATATTTCAGGAAAGCTCAATGATTGGCATGGCATGGATTAGAAAGTGGACCCTTAAAAATGCTAAGGACAAAAGATTGGCTCAAGCTCAAAGCACAAGACTCTACATTTTCTATTTTAGTGATCCAAGATCACATTGAGTCTATAGGAAAAGCCAATACTATTAAGAAGGGATGAGGTGCTGCATAATGACGTTCTTGCTCAAAATGCTTAGTGATATGCTCCAAAACCCTCCACTACTTTCTCATATCCACATATGTCCCAAACAAAAAAGTCTAACTCGGACCCACCGAATCTTTCTATCCGGTGCCACTGAGTTCACTTGACATAGCCACTGCCAGAAACCCTAGTCTTTTCGGTCTCACCGATAGGGATCTCGGTCTCACCGAGATGGGATTGTAATCTCTCTGTTTCCCTTCGTAACGTTTCGGTCAAACCGAGATGAGCGATCGGTCCCACCGAGATTGCAATGCAAACTCTCTGTTTCCCTTTCGTAACGTTTCGGTCTAACCGAGATGAGCGAATCGGTCCCACCGAGTTTGCCTGACCAACTCTCTGTTTGTCTATTACCAAAATCGGTCTCACCGAGTTTGTGTAATCGGTCTCGCCGAGATTACGTTATGCCCTAACCCTAAAGATATTGGTCCCACCGAGTTGACATGTCGGTCCCATCAAGTTAACATGTCGGTCCCACCGAAACACCTAACGGTCACATTATGAACTAAATCGGTCTGACCGAGTTTAACTATCCGGTCCCACTGAGTTTGGTGATTTGTGTGTAACGGTTAGATTTTGTGTGGAGGCTATATATACCCCTCCACCCACTCTTCATTCGTGGAGAGAGCCATTAGAACATGCCTACACTTCCAATACATATTTTCTGAGAGAGAACCACCTACACTTGTGTTGAGGTCAAGATATTCCATTCCAACCACATAAATCTTGTTCTCTAGCCTTCCCCAAGTTGCTTCCCACTCAAATCTTCTTTCCACCAAATCCAATCCTATGAGAGAGAGTTGAGTGTTGGGGAGACTATCATTTGAAGCACAAGAGCAAGGAGTTCATCATAAACACACCATTTGTTACTTCTTGGAGAGTGGTGTCTCCTAGAGGTGTCACTTGGGAGCCTCCGACAAGATTGTGGAGTTGAACCAAGGAGTTTGTAAGGGCAAGGAGATCGCCTACTTCATGAAGATCTACCCTAGTGAGGCAAGTCCTTCGTGGGCGACGGCCATGTTGGGATAGACAAGGTTGGTTCTACTTGGACCCTTCGTGGGTGGAGCCCTCAGTGGACTCGCGCAACCGTTACCCTCCGTGGGTTGAAGTCTCCATCAACGTGGATGTACGATAGCACCACCTATCGGAACCACGGATAAAAAATCTCCGTGTGAACATTGCGTTTGCTCCCTCAAACTCCTCCCTTTACCTTCATATGCAATTGTTTTACATTCTGCTGCTATACTCTGAGAGTTGCATGTGTAGGTTGATTGGTTGACTTGTGCTAAGTTGTTAAAATCTGCCAAGAACTAAAATTGGGAAAAGGCTAGATTTTTATTTGGTCAAGTAGTCTAATCACCCCCCCCCTCTAGACATACTTTCGATCCTACAGTAAACAACCGCTACACGCGTTCAAATTAGCACGTGGGCTGCCATTTCGTACAGAAATGAGCTCCACCGTGTACCCGCGTGGGTGTGGCTGGGCACGAAGCGTGAGTACGTGCACGGTGCACCTATTCTCTTCTTATATATGTACACCACCTACGTGGGGTTGTGTGAGAGAGATACAAACGTAGAGAGATATAGTGTGTGGGTTCCTGAGAGTTTTGGGGGGGGGGGGTCA